>NC_088219.1:33906675-34206675 GCF_036934945.1 Oncorhynchus masou masou
GGGATTCTCCCTGAAGGGCGTGTTGTCGGGTTGACTGTCTGGGGAATTGAGAGGCAGGTAAAGCAAGCACGCTCACACTCCGTCGCCGCGAGCTTGTCCTAGGAACCTTCTGTTCGTTCCCGTTCCTACTCGTCCGGCCGTTCTTCAGTGGGCCCACTCTGCCAAGTTAGCCGGCCACCCCGGCGTTCGGGGTACGCTCGCTTCCCATTCGCCAGCGTTTCAGGTGGCCCACTCGGGAACGTGGACGCGCGTCGATTTGTCGCCGCTTGTTCGGTCTGCGCGCAGACTAAATCTGGGAACTCTCCTCCTGCCGGCCGTCTCAGACCGCTTCCCATTCCCTCTCGACCGTGGTCTCACATCGCTTTAGATTTCATCACCGGACTGCCTTCATCAGCGGGAAGACAGTTATTCTTACGGTTGTCGATAGATTCTCTAAGGCGGCTCATTTCATTCCTCTCGCTAAGCTCCCTTCTGCTAAGGAGACGGCTCAGATCATTATCGAGAATGTTTTTTTTTTCCGAATTCATGGCCTTCCGTCTGACGTCGTTTCCGACAGAGGCCCGCAGTTCACGTCTCAATTTTGGAGGAGTTTTGCCGTTTGATTGGGGCTTCCGTCAGTCTCTCGTCCGGCTTTCATCCCCAGTCTAACGGTCAAGCCGAACGGGCCAATCAGACTGTTGGTCGCATTTTACGCAGTCTTTCTTTTCGTAACCCTGCGTCTTGGTCAGAACAGCTCCCTGGGCAGAGTACGCCCACAACTCGCTTCCCTCGTCTGCTACCGGTCTATCTCCTTTTCAGAGTAGCCTCGGGTACCAGCCTCCGCTGTTCTCATCTCAGCTCGCCGAGTCCTGCGTCCCCTCCGCTCAGGCTTTTGTCCAGCGTTGCGAGCGCACCTGGAAGGGGGTCAGGTCGGCACTTTGCCGTAATAGGGCGCAGACTGTGAGGGCCGCTAATAAGCGTAGGACCAAGAGTCCTAGATATTGTTGCGGTCAGAGAGTATGGCTCTCCACTCAGAACCTTCCCCTTAAGACAGCTTCTCGCAAGTTGGCCCCGCGGTTCATTGGTCCGTTCCGTATTTCCCAGGTCATTAATCCTGTCGCAGTGCGACTTCTTCTCCCGCGCTATCTTCGTCGCGTTCACCCGGTCTTCCATGTCTCCTGTGTTAAGCCCGTTCTTCGCGCCCCGCTCGTCCCTCCCCATCCTTGTCGAGGGCGCACCCATCTACAGGGTTCGTAAGATTTTGGACATGCGCCCTCGGGGCCGTGGTCATCAGTACCTAGTGGATTGGGAGGGGTACGGTCCTGAGGAGAGGAGTTGGGTTCCCTCTCGAGACGTGCTGGACCGTTCGCTGATCGATGATTTCCTCCGTTGCCGCCAGGTTTCCTCCTCGAGTGCGCCAGGAGGCGCTCGGTGAGTGGGGGGTACTGTCATGTCTTGTTATGTCTGTTCCTGTCCTTTCTCTTCACTCTGTCTCTCTCTGCTGGTCTTTTTAGGTTACCTTCTCTGTCTCTCATTCTTCAGCTGTTCTACATCTCCCCTAACTAGCTCATTCACTCTTTCACACCTGTTCTCTCTTCCCCTCTGATTAGGTCTCTATTTCTCTCTCTGTTCCTGCTACTTTCAGTGTCTGATTCTTGTTTGTGTTTTTGATGCCAGAAGCAAGCTGTCGTCTCGTTTGCTTCCACCTTGTCCTATCCTGTCGGAGTCTGCCTGGCAGGTGCATCCTGCACTTGTTCCATTGTCAACGTTGGAAGAGGATTTATGCCATTCCTGTTTTCATTAAAGAACTCTGTTTTCTGTTAAAACCGCTTTTGGGTCTTCACTCAAGTACATAACAGAGTGAGTGTGAGTGTGAGTGTGAGTGTGAGTGAGAGAGAGAGAAACAGATGTGTTTGTGTGTGTGTAAGGGTATTTACTCACTACTGTAAGTCGCTCTGGATAAGAGTATCTGCTGAATTACTCAAATTACGATCACTGAGGTAAATAGAAAATGCGAGAACTCTTCTAATAAGCGAAGTAAGAGAATGGGTGTTTACACAGAGAGCGGTCTGGTTGAGGACCAGGGAGCTTTGCATCAAACTGAGTGATAGCATCCTCTAGTGGTAATACGGTTCCATTTATTTTTGCACCATAAATACAGCCCATTTGTACACAACAAACACATAGCTCAGAGTGCAAATTGCCGGGGCCCATGGGGTCTCAGACCTGCTGAATGAGACACGAGCAGTGGGAATTTTAGCACGGAAATCTTGGTGGGGCAAACTCTGCCAATTTTTTTTAGATGTATACTTGCAAAGCTGCTACACAATGCTAAACAATATATGAATTGCTCTTTAACAGTGACAAACATTTCCCGCAGTCAGGCCTACATAAAGCTGACTTCAAGAGCAGAGCTTTCCTTCCAGCACCATGAAGTTAATTCTTACCACCGCTACACCTGGTTATCAGCGGAGCCTCGTCTGGCAGCAAAACAGTTCATTCAGCCTCATTTACTGCCTTTTTAAAAAACCATAGCTGATATGGCTGACTTGCTTAAAGAAATATGGTTTCTACTGACTCCTTGTGGATTTCTGCAAGTCGATAAGAACTGCATTCTCCTTCAATAATAACAAACGTCACCGTGAGTTTTGACTTTTGAACCACACGCAAACATTATCACATTTATGTGAAGTAAATTCATAATGTTTATTCTTAAATCAGTAACACTTAGCTCTAAGTATAAGCATGTATAGTATGCTAGCTAATATTTTGAAAGTGTGATGTTGACATGATCAGTCCAATCAAAGCTACGGTAGATATCCTGTGATTGGACATCATTTTATCTGTGGCCAATGGCCTTGAGCCTTCTTGGATGGACACTTCTAATGTAAATCCATGGCAGCACCCAATGGGGGGGTTGAACTGCCCAGCTCGCCCTATAGAATCTGCGGTGACAGTGTCCACGTGAGTAATAGAACACTGAGCCTATCATGGCACTTTAAGAGAAGATTACCAATGCCTACGGCTCTGTATTTTCGCTGGCTGCCCCTCCACCATAGAAAGCACGGAGCTAGGCTAAAACACCTGCAATTTGGAGCTATCTGACTCAAGAAAAATACCATATTCGTATGCGGCTTTATTAAGTCAGGGATAATTTTGTTTGTACATTGTTTGTAAACTGATATGGAACACAAATGAATGCCGAAATTACATGCAAAACAGCTAAACAGGTGGGGCTCAAAACAGGCGGGGCCCTGAAAGACAGGTCGCCACTGGACATGAGTCCCCTCAAATGGATGGGGGGTTCCTAAATAATGCTAATTCAATCATTCTGCTGCAGTGCATTCAGAAAGTATTCAGACCTCTTGACTTTTTCCACATTTTGTTATATCACAGTGTAACGGCAGATGGTGGAAGAAGGTGAGGACCAAAGTGCAACATGTTCATGTTATTTTATTGACACTGAACACTAAATACAAAAATAACAAAGGGAATAACCAAAACAGTGCTGTCTGGTGTAGACACAAAAACAGAAAACAACTAACGCCAAAAACCCAGTGGGAAAAAGCTACCTAAGTATGGTTCTCAATCAGAGACAACGATAGACAGCTGCCTCTGATTGAGATCCACACGGCCAAACAACAAAGAAATACAAAACATAGAAAATGAACACAGAATGCCCACCCTAGTCACACCCTGGCCTAACCAAAATGGAGAATAAAAGCCTCTCTATGGCCAGGGCGTGACACACAGCCTTATTCTAAAATGTACTTAAAAAAAATCTTCATCAATCTACACACAGTATGGCATAAGGACAAAGCAAAAACACGTGACATTTTTTGGGGCCAAAAAAATAAAAATGAGCTATCAAATTTAAAGTAAGTATTCAGTATTAAGTATTCAGACCCTTTACTCAGTATTTTGTTGAAGCACCTTTGGCAGTGATTACAGCCTGTCCACATACTTTTGTATACAGTGCATTCAGAAAGCGTTCAGACACAATTACTTTTTCCACATTTTGTTACGTTACAGCCTTATTCTAAACTGGATTAAATATTGTTTCCCCTCGTAGATCTACACACAATACCCCATGAAGACAAAGCAAAAATGAAGACAAAGATAATGTTGCTCATTGTAAAAAATGTAAACTGAAATATTACATTTACTTAAGTTGTCAGTCCCTTTACTCAGTACTTTGTTGAAGCACCTTTGGCAGTGATTACAGCCTTGAGTCATCTTGGTATGATGCTACAGGCTTAGCACACCTGTATTTAGAG
Source organism: Oncorhynchus masou masou (assembly GCF_036934945.1). Taxonomy (NCBI): domain Eukaryota; kingdom Metazoa; phylum Chordata; class Actinopteri; order Salmoniformes; family Salmonidae; genus Oncorhynchus; species Oncorhynchus masou. The sequence goes on from NC_088219.1 coordinate 33,910,932, forward strand.
ACTTTTCCAATTCTTCTCTGCAGATCCTCTCAAGCTCTGTCAGGTTGGATGGAGAGTGTCGCTCCACAGCTATTTTCTGGTCTCTCCAGAGATGTTCGATCAGTTCAAGTCTGGGCACTGGCTGGGCCACTCAAGGACATTCAGAGACTTGTCCCGAAGCCACTCCTGCTTTGTCTTGGCTGTGTGCTTTGTGTGGTTGTCCTGTTGGAAGGTTAACCTTCACCCCAAGGTCCTGAGCGCTCTGGAGCAGGCTTTCATCAAGGATCCCTCTGTACTTTGCTCCATTCATCTTTCACTCGATCCTGACTAGTCTCCCCATCCCTGCCGCTGAAAAACATCCCCACAGCATGAAGCTGCCACCACCATGCTTCACCGTAGGAATGGTGCCAGATTTCCCCCAGATATGGCACTTGGCATTCAGGCCAAAGAGTTCAATCTTGGTTTCATCAGACCAGAGAATCTTGTTGATCATGGTCTGATAGGTGCCTTTTGGCAAACTCCAAGCGGGCTGTCATGTGCCTTTTACTGAGGAGTGACTTCCGACTGGCCACTCTACCATAAAGGCCTGATTGGTGGAGTGCTGAAGAGATTGATGTCCTTCTGGAAGGTTCTCCCATCTCCACAGAGGAGCTCAAGAGCTCTGTCAGAGTGACCATCAGGTTTTTGGTCACCTCCTCAACCAAGGCCCTTCTCCCGCGATTTCTCAGGTTGGCCGGGCGGCCAGGTCTAGGAAGAGTCTTGGTTGTTGAAAAGTTCTTCAAATTAAAAATATTGGAGGCCACTGTGTTCTTGGGGACCTTCAATGCTGCAGAAATGTTTTGGTACCATTCCTCAGATCTGTGCCTCAACACAATTCTGTCTTGGTGCTCTAAGGACTATTCCTTCGACCTCATTGCTTGGTTTTTGCTCTGAAATCAACTGTGGGACCTTATATTGACAGGTGTGTGCCTTTCCAAATCATGTCCAATCAATTGAATTTACCACAGGTGGGCTCCAATCAAGAAGCAGAAACATCTCAGGGATGATCAATGGAAACAGGATGCACCTGAGCTCAATTTCGAGTCTCATAGCAAAGGGTCTGAATAATTATGTAAATAAGGTATTTATGTATTTTATATATATATATATATATATATATATATATATATACACATTTGCAAAAATGTCTAAAAACCTATTGTCACTTTGTCGTTATGGGGTGTTGTGTGTAGATTGATGAGAATTTGTATATGTTTAACGCATTTTAGAATAAGGCAGTAACTTAACAATATGTGTATAAAGTCAAGGGGTCTGAATACTTTCCGAATGCACTGTATTGCTATTTTTACTGCTACAGTGGTAAATATTAAAATAAAAGCTTATTCCAAATTAAACGAACACCCCCAACTCTGTGTCATGGTTTAAAACCTCTACAGGATCGGTGTCCCCCCGCAGGACGGTTGAGCTAATGTTGGCTAATGTGATTAGCATGAGGTTGTTAGTAACAAACAAAAAAGACAGACATATCTGATATGGGCAGAAAGCTTACATTTTTGTTAATCTAACTGCACTGTCCAATTTACAGTTGCTATTACAGTAAAATAATACCATACTATTGTTTGAGTTCACAATTATGAACTTGAAAATGTATTAATAAACCAATTAGCCACATTTGGGCAGACTTGATACAACATTTTGAACAGATATGCAATGGTTCATTGGATCAGTCTAAAACGTTTCACAGACACTGCTGCCATCTAGTAGCCGAAATCTAAATTGTGCCTGTGCTGGAATGACACATTATGGCCGTTCTCTATCTAATGTGTTAGATTCCCCTAAATTGATTTCACATTTCCACAAACTTTAAAGTGTTTCCTTTCAAATGGTATCAAGAATATGCATATCCTTGAAGGTCATGAGCTACAGGTTGTTAGATTTGGGTATGTCATTTTAGGCTATTTAAAAAAAAAGTGTTTGGATCCTTAAGAGGTTTAAGCAATGTTTTTCCCCATGTGGCTGCATTTATCCGTTCATCTCAGTTCATCTTTCAATCACCCACATGGGTGTAACCAATGAGGAGCTGGCACGTGGGTATCTGCTTCTATAAACTGATGAGGAAATGGGAGAGGCAGGATTTTCCCCGCGTTGACTTCTATTTTAGCGCTTGACGCTCTCGCACGCCAACGAGCGTCAAGCGCTAAAATAGAAGTCAGTTCTATTTGTGACGCTGAACGCGGTGAAAATCCTGCCTCTCCCATTTCCTCATCGATTTATAGAAGCAGATACCCACGTGCCAGCTCCTCATTGGTTATACCCATGTGGGTGATTGAAAGATGAACTGAGGTCGGTCGGTCAGTTGTGGTAATACACCTTATTATAAAAGTTAAATGCCAATTGCCATATAAAGTCCAAAGAAGAAAAAGCCTGGAAGGAGGAGAAATGACTAGAAACGATTCGGTTGACAGTTTTATGTGTGACTGAATAACAAATATGTGTGTGTGGTCAGCATGTTAGGTGATTTCACTTTCGTTCTAACTGTACAGGACGACTGGAGTATTGTCTATTTATTATTTGTTTTTTTCTCTCACTTTTGTTATTTTTACCTGCATTATAGGCAGTGAGCAAGCTCTTTGTTGTTTCTTGGTCTGGCAGTTATATTTGTTATGCTTAAACTATTCTCACTCAATCATTTAAATCTATATTAGCTCGTAGTACTTCTGTTCTATATTCCAGTTTGTCGTTGTCTATAGTTTCACTCAATGCTAGGGGGTTATCCGGCGCCAACAGAGATACCTGGTACCCCAGGTCATCTTAGGTTTCATTACATACAGTCGAGAAGAACTACTGAATATAAGAGCAGCGTCAACTCACCATCAGTATGACCAAGAATATGACTTTCCCGGAGCAGATCCTGTGTTCTGCCTTCCACCCAGGACAACGGAATGGATCCCAGCCTGCGTCGTAAAAGAGGCAAACGAAGCGGTCTTCTGGTCAGGCTCCGGAGACGGGCAAATCGCGCGCCACTCCCTAGCATTCTACTCACCAATGTCCAGTCTCTTGACAACAAGGTTGATGAAATCCGAGCAAGGGTAGCATTCCAGAGGGACATCAGGGACTGTAACGTTCTTTGCTTCACGGAAACATGGCTCACTGGAGAGACGCTATCGGAGTCAGTGCAGCCACCTGGTTTCTCCACGCATCGCGTGAAACAAACATCTTTCTGGTAAGAAGAGGGGCGGGGGCGTATGCTTTATGGTTAACGAGACATGGTGTGGTCACAACAACATACAGGATCTCAAGTCCTTCTGTTCACCTGATTTAGAATTCCTCACAATCAAATGTCGACCGCATTATCTACCAAGGGAATTCTCTTCGATTATAATCACAGCCGTATATATTCCCCCCCAAGCAGACGCATCGATGGCTCTGAACGAATTTTATTTGACTCTTTGCAAACTGGAATCCACATATCCTGAGGCTGCATTCATTGTAGCTGCATTTTAACAAGGCTAATCTGAAAACAAGACTCCCTAAATTGTATCAGCATATCGATTGCGCAACCAGGGCTGGTAAAACCTTGGATCATTGCTATTCTAACTTCCGCGATGCATATAAGGCCCTGCCCCGCCCTCCTTTCGGAAAAGCCGATTTAACGACTCCATTTTGTTGCTCCCTGCCTACAGACAAAAGCTAAAACAAGAAGCTCCCACGCTGAGGTCTGTTCAACGCTGGTCCGACCAATCTGATTCCACACTCCAAGACTGCTTCCATCACGTGGACTGGGATATGTTTCGTATTATGTCAAACAACAACATTGATGAATACGCTGATTCGGTGAGCGAGTTCATTAGAACGTGCGTTGAAGATGTTGTTCCCATAGCAACGATTAAAACATTCCCAAACCAGAAACCGTGGCTTGATGGCAGCATTCGCGTGAAACTGAAAGCGCGAACCACTGCTTTTAATCAGGGCAAGGTGACCGGAAACATGACCGAATACAAACAGTGTAGCTATTCCCTCCGCAAGGCAATCAAACAAGCTAAGCGTCAGTATAGAGACAAAGTAGAATCACAATTCAACAGGTCAGACACAAGAGGTATGTGGCAGGGTCTACAGTCAATCATGGATTACAAAAAGAAAACCAGCCCAGTCACGGACCAGGATGCCTTGCTCCCAGGCAGACTAAATAACTTTTTTGCCCGCTTTGAGGACAATACCGTACCACTGACACTGCCCGCAACCAAAACATGCGGACTCTCCTTCACTGCAGCCGAGGTGAGTAAAACATTTAAACGTGTTAACCCTCGCAAGGCTGCAGGCCCAGACGGCATCCCCAGCCGCGCCCAGAGCATGCGCAGACCAGCTGGCTGGTGTGTTGGCGGACATATTCAATCAATCTATCCCAGTCTGCTGTTCCCACATGCTTCAAGAAGGCCACCATTGTTCCTGTTCCCAAGAAAGCAAGGTAACTGAGCTAAACGAGCAAGGGTAGCATTTCCGTCATCATGAAGTGGAGAGACTAGTCAAGGACCATATCACCTCCACCCTACCTGACACCCTAGACCCACTCCAATTTCTTCCTCCCAAATAGGTCCACAGACGATGCAATCTCAACCACACTGCACACTGCCCTAACCCATCTGGACAAGAGGAATACCTATGTGAGAATGCTGTTCATCGACTACAGCTCAGTATTTAACACCATAGTACCCTCCAAACTCGTCATCAAGCTCGAGACCCTGGGGCCGCCCCCAGGTGGTGAGGGTAGTTAACACCATTTCCACCCCGCTGATCCTCAACACTGTAGAAACCATTACACTCGACGGAACGACTGATTAGTGTAGTGTCACAACAGCACTGCCAGCTAGCCTACAGCAGTCTGTATCATTTCAATCATTTTAGTCAATAAGATTCTTGCTACGTAAGCTTAATTCCTCATTCAATGTAGTCCACTTGTCATTCCAATCTCCTTTGCATTAGCGTCTAGCCTGTCAACTATGTGTCTATCTATCCCTGTTCTCTTCTGCACAGACCATATAATCACAGTGGCCGCGGCCATAATCTGGTGGTCCCAGCGCCCCACGTGGAGTTCCAGGTCACATCTGAACTGCCGATCTGCGGCCAACAAGGCAGAGTTCATCTCAGCCTTCCCTCCAGTCCCTCGACTTCTTGGCACTGACGGAAACATGGATCACCACAGACAACACTGCTCCCTACTGCTTCTTGTCCGCCCACGCTTCTCGCACACCCCGAGAGCTTCTGGTCAGCGGGGTGGTGGCACTGGGATCCTCATCTCTCCCAAGTGGTCATTCTCTCTTTCCCCCTTACCCATCTGTCTATCGCCTCCTTTGAATTCCATGCTGTCACAATTACCAGCCCTTTCAAGCTTAACATCCTTATCATTTATCGCCCTCCAGGTTCCCTCGGAGAGTTCATCAATGAGCTTGATGCCTTGATAAGCTCCTTTCCTGAGGACGCTCACCTCTCACAGTCCTGGGCGACTTTAACCTCCCCACGTCTACCTTTGACTCATTCCTCTCTGCCTCCTTCTTTCCACTCCTCTCCTCTTTGACCTCACCCTCTCACCTTCCCCCTACTCACAAGGCAGGCAATACGCCGACCTCATCTTTACTAGATGCTGTTCTTCCACTAACCTCATTGCAACTCCCGAAGTCTCCGACCACTACCTTGTATCCTTTTCCCTCTCGCTTTCATCCAACACTTCCCACACTGCCCCTACTCGGATGGTATCGCTCCCAACCTTCGATCTGTCTCCCCGCTACTCTCTCCTCTTCCATCCTATCATCTCTTCCCACGTCTGCTCATACCTTCTCCAACCTATCTCCTGATTCTGCCTCCTCAACCCTCCTCTTCCCTTTCTGCATCCTTTGACTCTCTATGTCCCCTATCCTCCAGGCCGGCTCGGTCCTCCCCTCCCGCTCCGTGGCTCGACGACTCACTGCGAGCTCACAGAACAGTTCCGGGCAGCCGAAAATGGAGGAAAATCTCGCCTCCCTGCGGACCTGGCATCCTTTCACTCCCTCCTCTCTACATTTTCCTCCTCTGTCTCTGCTGCTAAAGCCACTTTCTTCCACTCTAAATTCTAAGCATCTGCCTCTAACCCTAGGAAGCTCTTTGCCACCTTCTCCTCCCTCCTGAATCCTCCTCCCCCCTCCCCCCCTCCTCCCTCTCTGCAGAGGACTTCGTCAACCATTTTGAAAAGAAGGTCGCGACATCCGATCCTCGTTTGCTAAGTCAAACGACACCGCTGGTTCTGCTCACACTGCCCTACCCTGTGCTCTGACCTCTTTCTCCCCTCTCTCTCCAGATGAAATCTCGCTTCTTGTGACGGCCGGCCGCCCAACAACCTGCCCGCTTGACCCTATCCCCTCCTCTCTTCTCCAGACCATTTCCGGAGACCTTCTCCCTTACCTCACCTCGCTCATCAACTCATCCCTGACCGCTGGCTACGTCCCTTCCGTCTTCAAGAGAGCGAGAGTCGCACCCCTTCTGAAAAAACCTACACTCGATCCCTCCGATGTCAACAACTACAGACCAGTATCCCTTCTTTCTTTTCTCTCCAAAACTCTTGAACGTGCCGTCCTTGGCCAGCTCTCCCGCTATCTCTCTCAGAATGACCTTCTTGATCCAAATCAGTCAGGTTTCAAGACTAGTCATTCAACTGAGACTGCTCTTCTCTGTATCACGGAGGCGCTCCGCACTGCTAAAGCTAACTTTCTCCTCTGCTCTCATCCTTCTAGACCTATCGGCTGCCTTCGACACTGTGAACCATCAGATCCTCCTCTCCACCCTCTCCGAGTTGGGCATCTCCGGCGCGGCCCACGCTTGGATTGCGTCCTACCTGACAGGTCGCTCCTACCAGGTGGCGTGGCGAAATCTGTCTCCTCGCCACGCGCTCTCACCACTGGTGTCCCCCAGGGCTCTGTTCTAGGCCCTCTCCTATTCTCGCTATACACCAAGTCACTTGGCTCTGTCACAACCTCACATGGTCTCTCCTATCATTGCTATGCAGACGACACACAATTAATCTTCTCCTTTCCCCCTTCTGATGACCAGGTGGCGAATCGCATCTCTGCATGTCTGGCAGACATATCAGTGTGGATGACGGATCACCACCTCAAGCTGAACCCGGCAAGACGGAGCTGCTCTTCCTCCCGGGGAAGGACTGCCCGTTCCATGATCTCGCCATCACGGTTGACAACTCCATTGTTTCCTCCTCCCAGAGCGCTAAGAACCTTGGCGTGATCCTGGACAACACCCTGTCGTTCTCAACTAACATCAAGGCGGTGGCCCGTCCTGTAGGTTCATGCTCTACAACATCCGCAGAGTACGACCCTGCCTCACACAGGAAGCGGCGCAGGTCCTAATCCAGGCACTTGTCATCTCCCGTCTGGATTACTGCAACTCGCTGTTGGCTGGGCTCCTGCCTGTGCCATCAAACCCCTACAACTCATCCAGAACCCGCACACCCCGCTCCTCCGCTTCTCCACTGGCTTCCAGTTGAAGCCGCATCCGCTAAAGACCATGGTGCTTGCCTACGGAGCTGTGAGGGGAACGGCACCGCAATCCTCAGGCTCTGATCAGGCCCTACACCCAAACAAGGGCACTGCGTTCATCCACCTCTGGCCTGCTCGCCTACCCTACCACTGAGGAAGTACAGTTCCCGCTCAGCCCAGCAAAACTTTAACTGGCCCCCAATGGTGGAACAAACTCCTCACGACGCCAGGACAGCGGAGTCAATCACCACCTTCCGGAGACACCTGAAACCCCACCTCTTCAAGGAATACCTAGGATAGGATAAGTAATCCTTCTCACCCCCCTCCCCCTTAATGATTTAGATGCACTATTGTAAAGTGGCTGTTCCACTGGATGTCAGAAGGTGAATTCACCAATTTGTAAGTCGCTCTGGATAAGAGCGTCTGCTAAATGACTTAAATGTAAATGTAAATGTAAACACTGGGGCCCCACAAGGGTGCGTTCTGAGCCCTCTTCTGTACTCCCTGTTCACCCACGACTGCGTGGCCACGCACGCCTCCAACTCAATCATCAAGTTTGCGGATGACACAACAGTGGTAGGCTTGATTACCAACAACGACGAGACGGCCTACAGGGAGGAGGTGAGGGCCCTCGGAGTGTGGTGTCAGGAAAATAACCTCACACTCACCGTCAACAAAACTAAGGAGATGATTGTGGACTTCAGGAAACAGCAGAGGGAACACCCCCCTATCCACATCAATGGAACAGTAGTGGAGAGGGTATTAAGTTTTAAGTTCCTCGGCGTACACATCACAGACAAACTGAATTGGTCCACCCACACAGACAGCATCGTGAAGAAGGTGCAGCAGCGCCTCTTCAACCTCAGGAGGCTGAAGAAATTCGACTTGTCACCAAATCACTCACAAACTTCTACAGATGCACAACGAGAGCATCCTGTCGGGCTGTATCACCGCCTGGTACGGCAACTGCTCCGCCCACAACCGTAAGGCTCTCCAGAGGGTAGTGAGGTCTGCACAATGCATCACCGGGGGCAAACTACCTGTCCTCCAGGACACCTACACCACCCGATGTCACAGGAAGGCCATAAAGATCATCAAGGACAACAACCACCCGAGCCACTGCCTGTTCACCCCGCTATTGTCCAGAAGGCGAGGTCAGTACAGGTGCATCAAAGCTGGGACCGAGAGACTGAAAAACAGCTTCTATCTCAAGGCCATCAGACTGTTAAACAGCCACCACTAACATTGAGTGGCTGCTGCCAACACACTGACTCAACTCCAGCCAATTTAATAATGGGAATTGATGTAAAATATATCACTAGCCACTTTAAACAATGCTACTTAATATAATGTTTACATACCCTACATTATTTATCTCATATGTATACGTATATACTGCACTCTATATCATCTACTGCATCTTTATGTAATACATGTATCACTAGCCACTTTAAACTATGCCACTTTATTTACATACTCATCTCATATGTATATACTGTACTCGATACCATCTACTGCATCTTGCCTATGCCGCTCTGTACCATCACTCATTCATATATCTTCATGTACATATTCTTTATCCCTTTACACTTATGTGTATAAGGTAGTAGTTTTGGAATTGTTAGCTAGATTACTCGTTGGTTATTACTGCATTGTCGGAACTAGAAGCACAAGCATTTCGTTACACTCGCATTAACATCTGCTAACCATGTGTATGTGACAAATAAAATTTGATTAGATTTTTTTGTAACGCATAAGGTAAGCGCAAAGCCTTATTTTTATTTGCCAAACATTTCAAAACAGATTTATGTTTTATGTCTCATTCAATTTCATCCGCTGTCAACTTCTGGAAATCTCGGTAGGGAAATGTTGTTAGGCTCTCTCAGGGTTCTGAACGCTCTGCTGGAGTAATCACTCTAAAGAATCATTTAAATGGAAGTATTTTGCACTCTGACTGTGACTCTTTTGGTCACTTTCTTTGTCTTGTTAACAACTGTAACAACATCATTATTATTATTACTAACATTTCTGGGTACAATTCCAAACTTGAAAATGATCAGTTACTTGAATCATTGGAAAAGCGTATTCTCCGTTGGCTAACCAAGTTCCTTAATATTTTACTTACAGTAGGTGGGGATTTTGAATATTTCTCTGAATAATTGTATTGATCGATGGCCTTAGGGACAGTCCACTTCTATGAATACAAGTTCGAGGCAGTTTATGGAAAGGTTTGATATTATAGATATCTGGAGAGCAAAGATTCCTAATGACAAGTCTTTCACTTGGAGTAATAAGGCCTGCTCCAGACAATCACGCATAGATTTTTGGCTGGTGTCTAAATGTTTTGATAAACATAATATTTCTGTTAACATCCTTGCCACTCCCCTTACTGATCATATAGCTATTTATATTGACATTAAACGTTTTATCTCTGATAATGGCCTTGGCAGAGCATCATACTGGAAGCTTAATAGCTCTATATTAAAACATGAGTTGGTCAAGATGGAGATAAACAATTGAATGACACACTTCTGGATCAAAGCTATGAATGACAATTCATACAATACTGGGAGCTTTTTAAATATGAGGTTGGAAAGTACTTAAGAAAATATGGGAGTATTCTTGCCAAGACAAGGAGAGCTGAAGAAGAAATTGTAACTACAAAGATCTTCTCTTGTTCAAAAGCCTGTAGAAAGTCTCTCAGAGGAGGACAAATCTGTTCTGTTTGATATACAACACAAGTTGGATGATAAGTATGAACTGAAAGCAGGGGGAGCCTTTGTCAGATCTCGGAAGAAATGGCTAGATGAGGGTGAACAAAATTCATCTTATTTTTTTCAGGTTGGGAAAAAAACACTCTAAAAATAATCAAATTCAACAATTTAAATATGAATGGTCTCATCACAGATGATCCCAAATGAATCACTATCTTTAGTTGCAACTTCTACAGGAAGTTGTATCGTTCTAAGTATTGTGAGGTGTCCTCAACAACAACAAAAATTATTCTCTGGGGAATAATTTCATTCACCCCCCTCCTCTCTCCCCTGTAACTATTCTCCTGGTTGTTGCTGTAAATGAGAATGTGTTCTCAGTCAACTTACCTGGTGAAATATGGGTTAAAAAACACAATACATTTGGGAGGCTGAGAGGGAATAATGTGATGACCCTATAATAGTTGAAAAGATAATTTATTCTATTGAACACCTTAAACAGAATAAGTCTCCTGGGACTGATGGTATACTGTATCTACAAAACTTTTTCTCAACAGTTAGCCCCTTTTCTGAGGTCTTTTTTGAAATCATCACAAATAATGCTCTCCCTCCCAGTTTACCTCTAGGTCTGATAACAATAATCCCTAAACCCAATAAAGGCTTGCTTCTCCTCAATAATTGGTGTCCAATCTGTCTGCTCAATAACGACTACAAAATATTAACACAATTAACACAACACCTATGGAATTTTAACAATATAATATGGCTGATCAGAATAACAAACCCTGTATGGTTCTTCAAAATTATCTACAAAGAACCTTTCAGATAAAGAAAGGTTATAAAATCACTCTCTATAAAGATTCTATAATAAACCATAAAAAAGGGTTCGATATAGCCACAAAAGTTCACATAGCCAAAGTGGAACCCTTTTTTCTGGTGCTACATTTAAAAAATGTGGGTTTAGCAAGGGTTCTTCTAAGATCCTTAGGGTTGGCACAGAAAAATGCCCCCAGAAGGTTATTCCAAGAACCCCAGAGGAGGTGGATTTAATCGAGGAACATCTTTAGTTCTTGGGTGTTCTTGCAGGAACCTAATTGCCCAACTGAACATTTTCTATTTTAATTTGAGATGACAGCTCATGGAGGCACTTAACTGAAAAATGGAAATATCTCCTCAATTTAAGGTAAGGTTTCTCCCATCGTGATCTAAATTTATATTGTTTTATGATGATACAATCTATATTTTATTATTTGTGCAAATGGCTGTGTTATTTGACACTTTCACTCTTTTAAAAATTATTTCTAAAACAGAAACTGGACACAAAGGGTGCACGTTTTGTTTTTTGCCCTAACACTTCAAAAGTATGTAGACACCCCTTCAAATGAGTGGGTGCTGCTATTTCAGCCACACCCATTGCATGGCTGTATGCTAGATTTTATTCACCTGTCAGCAATCTCCATAGACAAACATTGGCAGTAGAATGGCCTTACTGAAGAGCACCGTCATAGGATGCCACCTTTCCAACAAGTCAGTTCGTAAAATTTCTGTTCTGCCCCAGTCAATTGTAAGTGCTGTTGTTATTATGAAGTGGAAACGTCTAGAAGCAACAACAACTCAGCCGCGAAGTGGTAGGCCACACAAGCTCACAGAACTGGACCACCGAGTACTGAAGCGCGTAGCATGTATAAATCATCTGTGCTTGGTTGCAACACTCACTACCGCATTCCAAACTGCCTCACCAGGAGCTTCATGAAATGGATTTCCATGGCCGAGCAGGCGCTCACAGGCGTAAGATCACCATGCGCAATGCCAAACCTCGGTTGGACTGGTGTAAAGTTTGTCGCCATTGGAGTCTGTAGCAGTGGAAATGCGTTCTCTGAAGTGATGAATCATGCCTCACCATCTGGCAGTCCGACAGACTAATCTAAGTTTGGCGGATGCCAGGAGAACGCTACCTGCCCGAATGCATAGTGCCAACTGTAAAGTTTCGTGGAAGAGGAATAATGATCTGGGGCTGTTTTTCATGGTTCAGACTAGGCCACTTAGTTCCAGTGAAGGGAAATCTTAACGCTACAGCATACAATGACATTCTAGACAATTCTGTGCTTCCAGCTTTGTGGATGACAAGCAAGGTCCATAAATCAAGGTCCATTGAACACCTTTGGGATGAATTGGAATGCTGACTGCGAGCCAGGCCTAATCACCCAACATCAGTGCTCGATCTCACTAATGCTCTTGTGGCTGAATGGAAGCAAGTACCCGCAGCAATGTTCCAACATCTAGTGGAAAGCTTTCCGAGAAGAGTGGCGGCTGTCATAACAGCAAAGGGGGGACCAACTCCATATTATTGCCCATGATTTTGGAACGAGATGTTCGACAAGCAGGTGTCCACATACTTCTGTCATGTAATATATTTATGTGTCTGTAGGTATACTGGCGAGGAGGCCCACAAAGGTACAATTGGTATTGGTTTGTCTCATAATGTTATGCAGATCACATGTATCATCTACAATAAATGTTAATTAATGGTTTCTCTAAAACCTTATAGGACTCAGTCACAGCAGCTTTTCCCTTAGCTCTTCAATGAAGATCCCAGAGGATCTACATTCTGTAAAAGGTAAGTGTATGAAAATTGTTGTCAAAAGTTAAACGTTTTTTAATTCTCGATTTTTACCACAAAAACCAAGGTAAGAATACCGTTGTGTCTACGTTTTGTTACCCATATAATTATCAACATCCACATGCCAGAGGATACATTTGACTTGGGGTTTTCCTCATATTTAAAATAAAATAATTCTGCTTTGCCACTAAAATCATAATAAAACACTGGCAACTAAAAAATAGTGCTATTGTTGTAATTGTTATGCTGATTAATAATAATGAAAAAATAATGGGGGGTGTCAAATGTTCTTAGAGGAACCATTAATAGGTGTTCTTTGAAGAACTATAGGGGTTCCCCCACAGCTTCAATTTGAAGAACCCCTAAAGGATCCTCCAGGAACCTTTTCTTATTTAGAGTGTATATAGAGCTTTTTAATGGTTCTTTATAGAACCATAGAAATGGGTACTTTATAGCACCATACAGGTTTCATTTAGAACTTGAGTATGGTTCTTTATTGAACCTTCAAAAAAGGCTTCTAAATAGCACCACAAATAGTTCTGCTATAGCTACAAGCCAAATAACCCCTATGTGATACTATTTAGAACCATTCTTTTTTTATTCTAATGAGATGCCTCCCCTACATTTTAATTATCACTTAAAGAGCAAATAACCCTTTTGTGAACTGTAAAGAACCATTGACGAGCTCAAAGGGTTCTAGAGTCATAATGGTTCCACATAGAACTATTACCCTTCCAAAGAATAAATGTATTTTACATTCAGCAAGCAAGGGCGGCAGTGTAGCCTAGTGGTTAGAGCATTGGACTAGTAACCGAAAGGTTGCAAGTTCAAGGTACAAAATCTGTTGTTTTGCCCCTGAACAGGCAGTTAACCCACTGTTCCTACGCCGTCATTGAAAACAAGAATTTGTTCTTAACTGACTTGTGTGCATCTCTCTTCAATTAGGCTATTAGTAAAATAAAATAACTCAAAAAAAGTGTCCAACCTTGTAGTCTGGCTTTTCCTGGGACTCCACAATATTTAAGCGGAATAGCCGGCAGTGGTGGAGGCCAGGTGCCTAATTGCACAACAAAACCATGAAGACAGAGAAAGGCTCGAGATGTAGCGTTAGAAGCATATGCATGTTAGCCCATAATTCATGAGCTTACTGTTAGGCTTAAAATGAACACGGCAGTCAATTTACACAGTAATCAAATATTTTTTATCAGATAAAGAAATCACACTGTATGCGCTCAGGATGCTGTGCTTCCAGACCTCAAGAGGATTAGCTTTCCGCCCAAATAGCCTATTATAAGTACCGTAATAGCCTACGCAAAACCATACTTGCAAAACAATATAAATCGCCTATCAAAGATCTTTGACTTCCACCAACCACTGGCACTTCTTAAAATGGATCAACCCTGGCCAGTAGAGGGATATTTCACACCTACAAATTCAAGGTTTACTTTTGTTCCGTTGATCTCTAACAATATGTTATGTGCCAATATTGCATTGATGCGTCCTTGACTAGGCTTCTTGATACTAGTACTAATATACGAACTAGTACTAAGCAAGTCTCTTCTTCTCATTGATGTCCTTTAGTAGTGTTTTTTTGCAGCAATTCAACAATGGTGCACTTCACAAAATAGATGGCATCATGATGGTGGAAAATTACGTGGATGTATTGAAGCAACATCTCAAGACTTCAGTCAGGACGTTAAAGCTTGGTCTCAAATGGGTCTTCCAAATGGACAATGACCCCAGGCATTCTTTCAAAGTTATGGCAAAATGGCTTAAGGACAACAAAGTCAAGGTATTGGAGTGGCCATCACAAAGCCCTGACCCCAATCCTATAGAACATTTGTGGGCAGAATTGAAAAAGCGTGTGCGAGCAAGGCGGCCTACAAACCTGACTCAGTTACACCAGCTCTGTCAGGAGACATAGGCCAAAATTCACCCAACTTATTGTGGGAAGCTTGTGGAAGGCTACCCGAAACGTTTGACCCAAGTTAAACAATTTAAAGGCAATGCTACCAAATACAAATTGAGTGTATGTAAACTTCTGACCCACTGGGAATGTCATGAAAGAAATAAAAGCTGAAATAAATCATTCTCTCTACTATTATTCTGACATTTCACATTCTTAAAATAAAGTGGTGATCTTAACTGACCTAAGACAGGGACTTTTTACTAGGATTAAATGTCAGGAATTGTGAAAAACTGAGCTTAAATGTATTTGGTATACACATTATATACTGTACACTCTCACACAAACCCACATACATTCACATACACTACATATGCACACAGACACACATAACACACACACGCATACCGACACACACAAACACACCCACATTCACACTCATCATATGTTGCTGCTACTCTGTTCTTTAATCTTACTCTTATTGTTACCTATTCTGATGCCTTGTCACTTTACCCTGCACAGAAAAACCAATGATGTACATTTAACTCTGAAAGTTAACCAGTTTTAAAATATAACTTTTGAAAGTGTTCAAATGATCTTGATTGTGGTGTTTGCATAGCTCTACTGTAGAGTAATACGCAACAGCTACAGTGTACACTTGATTTAGATTAAACAGGACTCACTTTGCTTAGTGCTGAAGCTGTTAAACTTTCTCAGTGTAAGAAATACATTTTTGCAAATCATTTTAGGTTGTTGTTTTAACACTGTGTGGTGTAAAGCCTAATTAGCATATTACCCAGGTTGCCTTTTCTTTTCGAGTGAATTGTAGAGTTACCTCCCATTCCTGTATTTGTTAGTGACAAAGGTATAAAGGCCTGTTGCTTTCATTAATTGAGTGCTCAATAAAATGCTGCATTAGAAATTCAACTCAATGACTTACTTTGATGGCTAAGGTTGACCAGTCACATTATGATGGTTTGCAAAGTGATATGTAACTCCTATTGGAATCCAGACAGAGTTCAGATGTACAGCAGCTGGAATGGTTATTCACCTGCAACTTACATGCAGAATGAGTGTCAGAGTAAGATACATGGCTACTTAAACCAGTACCTAAAGATTAGAAAAATGTATATTACTTATCTCTGTGCATGTAAGATTAAGTAATCAAGCAATGTACATGCAAAAAACACAGATATATAAAAACAATTATAAAAAAAAATCTAGAGCATGCTGAGAAATATGATAATGATTGGTGTGGTTTTGATTGCTGTGCTATACTCTCCAAAGTGTAAAACAATAACTCTGGTTATTAACACCAGCACTGGTGTCACGCCCCCTGGCCATAGAGAGGCATTTATTCTCTATTTTGGTTAGGCCAGGGTGTGACTAGGGTGGGCATTCTAGTTTCTTTAATTCTGTTTTCTATTTCTTTGTTTTTGGCCGAGTGTGGTTCCCAATCAGAGGCTGCTGTCTATCTTTGCCTCTGATTGGGAATCATACTTAGGCAGCCTTTTCTGTTTAGTGTCTGCCCCTGACAGAACTGTTTCGCTTTTTCACTTTGTTATTTTGTTCGAGCGTTTTGTGAGAAATAAACTATAATGAACACTTAAAACACTGCGCTTTGGTCCGATCCTCATTCCGTCGAGAGACGTGACAACTGGGGGTTATTTCACACCACTCTTACAGTGTGAATTTAACTCCTGAATCAACACAAGAAATGTAACACTGAAAAATCAACACTGGCTCATTTGCTGTGTGCCTTTATGTACATACAGTATCTACCTCAAATACCTCATACCCTTGCAAATTGATCTGGTACTGGTACTCCCTGTACATAACTTAATTATTGTGTATTTTATTCCTCTTGCGTTTGTATCTGTATTAGCTACTCTTCCTGGGGTCCAGCAAAATTAAGGCAGCCTATAAAATTGTTTAAAAAAAAACATTACCACACATTCACAGATTTCTCTTCCTGGGGTCCAGCACAATTAAGGCAGTTAATGCAATTTTAAAACATTACAATACATTCACAGATCTCACAACACACTGTGTGCCCTCAAGCCCTTACTCCACCACTACCACATATCTACAGTGCCAAATCCATGTCTACGTGTGTGTATAGTGCTTATGTTATTGTGTGTATGCATGTATCTGTGCCTGTGTGTGTTGCTTCACAGTCCCCGCTGTTCAATAAGGTGTTTTTTTATCTGTTTTTTTTTTATCTAATTGTACTGCTTGCATCAGTTACTTGATGTGGATAGAGTTCCATGTAGTCATGGCTCTATGTAGTACTGTACGCCTCCCATAGTCTGTTCTGGACTTGGGGACTGTGAAGAGACCTCTTGTGGCATGTCTTGTTGGGTATGCATTGGTGTCCAAGCTGTGTGCCAGTAGTTTAGAAAGACAGCTCGGTGCATTCAACATGTCAATACCTCTCATAAATACACATAGTAATGAAGTCAATTTCTCCTCCACTTTGAGCCAGAAAAGATTTACATGCATATTATTAATATTAGCTCTCTGTATACATCCAAGGGCCAGGCGTGCTGCCCTGTTCTGAGCCAATTGCAATTTTCCTAAGTCATTTGTTGTTGCACCTGACCACACGACTGAACAGTAGTTAAGGTGCGGCAAAACTAGGGCCTGTAGGACCTGCCTTGTTGATAGTGTTAAGGCAGAGCAGCGCTTTATTATGGACAGACTTCTCCCCATCTTAGCTACTATTGTATCAATATGTTTTGACCATGACAGTTTACAATCTAGGTTACTCCAAGCAGTTTAGTTATCTCAACTTGCTCAATTTTCACATTATTTATTACAAGATTTAGTTGTGGTTTAGGGTTGAGTGAATGTTTTGTCCCAAATACTATGCTTTTAGTTTAATAAATATTTAGGGCTGACTTATTCCTTGCCACTCACTCTGAAACTAACTGCGACTCTTTGTTACGTGTTGCAGTCATTTCAGTTGCTGCAGATGCTGTAGATAGCCCCCACAATCATTTTATTGTGTTACAATTGTTGTTCTTGTTTTTTAAAACTTTTATTTCTCTGCATCGTTGGGAAGGGCTCGTAAGCATGCAACTTTGTATTCGGCGCATGTGACAAATCCAATTTGATATGATTTGATGATATAATTTAATCACTGCCACCTGGTGAGTTTAGCATTGGGCTAATGTAACGTAGCAGGCATAAAGGAAAACGCCTCTGAGAAGTTCCCACATCCAGTTTTCAGCTGAATAGGAAGCTAGGTTAAATTAGCTGTATCCCTGAAAACCGAATGCATCCGGTTGCTGGCCACTCCGTTATGCCTTGCATAGGGCTAACGTGTGCTACATGTATGTTATCTGATGGGACCAGCTACAATTTTGTGTTCTGTCACATCAGTGTTTCGTCATGGTTCCCTTTCCCTTTCCCAGGTGCTCTTTAGAACCCAACGACACCGCTGAGTAACTTCCTGTCAGTTACAAGACGTAAAATAAACATTCCTCTCCCACCCCTCTCTCTGTGTGTGTGCATGTGTGTGTGTGTGTGTGTGTGTGTGTATACCACTTAAATGTTTACAGAAGAACATTCCACAGCCACCCACACACCTCTATCTTATCAGCACTTCTTTTTAAGATGACATCATTGACTTCTGACATACAGTAGCTACTCTATAAATCCTGTGCTGTACATTACAGGATGTTAGCCTCCTTCTGTCCCCATCCAGAAACCACGGGATGTCATTACCTGAGACTTAAAAAGAGAAATGATAAGCAATGGCTTGTTATCCCCTCTCCAGGGAAGATAGGGAGGAAAACAGGTAAGATCCAACCTTGCAGTATTTATTGAGGCAGCTTGTTTGAGACCTGTCTTGTTTTGTTTTCATACCGTGGAAGAAGACTGTTCAAACAACTTTGCCTTGATGACTTAGCTAGCAGGAGGATTGTGGTCTGTCTCACAACTTAACAAAGGGATTTTTGTAGTCTTTAAATGAACTTAATAGCAAAACAACAGCGATAGCCAGCGGTATTACAGCGGAGAGCCAGTGTGTGTGATAGCCAGCAGTATTACAGCCCTTCAGTCAGTCTGTAGATTATATACACGCGTTGTCCAGAGGGTGGTGCTGTGGGGCTGTTGTAACAGCAGGGGGAGAACCCTTGAGGACCAAACTGTCCTTTGTAGCTCAGTTGGTAGATCATGGCACTTGTAATGCCAGGGTAGTGGGTTAGATTCGTGTGAACATGCATACATAAAATGTATGTATGTATGTGTGTGTGTGTGTGTGTGTGTGTGTGTGTGTGTGTGTGTATGACTGTCTGACTCTTTAGATTAAAGTGTCTGCTAAATGGCATGTATTTGCTGAATAAACTATCCTCTATCTACCACTATTGGGCAATAAGTTTGCTATTACAGCCAATCATACTACAATGTAATGGATGGTATATGGTTGATTGAAATCAGGGGGGGGGGGGACTGTCAAATTTTCGTATGTTAGTCATATGCAATATCTCAGACAGCACTGGCCTGATTTTGGCAAAACTTCTGACTAACAAATTACACAATTTGTTAGTCACACCAGAGAGGAAGCGGCGACGCGAGAGGGATAAGTGGGCACAAAGTCTGTATTCTCCAGCAGGTGGTGATTTTTCACCTCATGCAAGGAGTTTTTGTTTGAAGGTCAATGAGTTTCAAATTTGGTTGAACAAAAAATGGAATGGTTTATTTGCTCGATGAGAAGTTTAGTAGTGCTTCGATTTTTACCAGTGGACTGATAAGTAGAACGTCACATCCCAGCAAAAATCACTTCATATCGGAGTTGTGCTGCTTGTTCACATGCGTATCTGCCCTCTCATTGGCTAGAATGGTCCCACCTGACCTTCTCATGTGGGAATGACTGCCTTCTCGTCCGACTACCAGTCTTTTTTAGCTAACAATCCACTATTTTGCCACTCCTTGTCATTGGCAAAAAGTATTTGGCACATGACGTGGATTACAGGGAGTGGATTAGCTGAAGAGACTCGTACCCATGCTAACTGCCTTCCATTTTCTAAGACGTTTGATTTCATTGTTAGAGCAGCCACTTGATAATCTGGTCAACATAATGGATCATCTGTGGTCACACACTATAACTGAAATGTCACACGTGACATCATAGTTGGCCCAAGGAGGCATTCATGGGGGATCACATGTTTACTGTTGCCTTGTTTGATTTTATTTCAGTGTCGTACACCATTTGGGGGCAAGCCCATATGGGTTTATAAGACACTATTTAAGTACTTGTGCACAAAATACAATATGCAGCATACTGATATAACATACAAATCAGATTCTAGAAAATATATGGCAAAGGGTTTAATTTGCCGACACTATTGATGTCAATGACTTTTAGAGACATTTGGCTTGTGTATTACTGCGGAAGATGTTGCATTGGCTCTCATGACCTCATGCAGTGTGATTGAGTGGCTCTCAGACCTCACCATAGTTCCTGCTATCTACAGGCCTTTGGAGGACACCCAAGAACATATAAGGCGAGATTGGGTTTCTCATAACTCACTCTAAAAACCTCCAACCACCATTTGATCTAAAAAAAACATGATTTGATTACGCAATATGATTTATGCTTTTAGTCGGGCAGAATTCGTTTGTCTCATTGCGTTATTAATGTAGCTGGACATCTACAGTATTTAGCTATAAGCCATTTAGAAGAAGTAAAAAAGATAATGGTCATTTTTCAGATATTACAAGTACAATATACACTACCACTCAAAAGTTTGGACACACCTACTCATTTAAGGGTTTTTCTTTATTTGACTATTTCCTTCAATAATAACAAAGACATCAAAACTATGAAATAACACACATGGAATCATGTGGTAAACAAAAAAAGTGTTAAACAAATCAAAATGTATTTTATATTCTTCAAAGTAGCCATCCTTTGCCTTGATGACAGCTTTGCACACTCTTGGCATTCTCTCATGCTCCATTTGCTACTAATGGGCCCATAACATATAATAGCTGTATGACTGTGAGAGGCACAATTACCGATATCCATGTTTTCCATCAAACCAGATGATAGTCAGTAGCTCAATTCGTCAGTGCTTTGAAACTTGTAGTGAACAAAATGTCAAGACCGGTTGATGCTGTGCAGTCATGTCCTATACAACGAGAACTCTCACACAGTGCTTCTGTACACAGTAGCTCATGTTAGTGCAGCTCTCAATCATGTCTTATCTGCCTCCTTGCTTTGACTTATCTACCACCCACTCATTGACTGACTGACTGACTGATGTTCTTCCAAAGCATTTTCTCAACTGACCCTATCCACTCACATTGAGACATAGACACTTACACACACACACACACACACACACACACACACACACACACACACACACACACACACACACACACACACACACACACACACACACACACACACACACACACACACACACACACACACATGCGCAAACACACACAAACCATCTGGAACCTTTCCCGCCAGGGCGCCAAAAATTAGATTGCAATAGAGCATGTCTTATGTTGAGTAATATATTACTCAAAAGATCTGAACATTCTAAGGAATTCAACGGAGAGCATGGTGCAACTTGAAACCCATTGTATCATTTGTTAAAGTAGCTACTGTGTATGTGCACTGTGTAGTATTGGTTTGAGAAAAGTATATACACTTACTACATTGTGTCTTCTATATTGATTTGATGTTCTATAGTTATGACAGGTGATTATGTCAAACAATTAGGACTCAATTTGTTTTCTTTCAAATATTTTGCTCTTGGTTGAGCTTACTTGGCTACTATTAAACCTAGGTCTGGACTGTTTACATGGGTGCATGCTAACCCTAACCATAACCCTAACCCTAACCTTAACCCTAACCCTAACCCTAACCTTAAACCTAACCCTAACCCTAACCTTAAACCTAACCCTAACCCTAACCTTAAACCTAACCCTAACCCTAACCTTAAACCTAACCCTAACCCTAACCTTAAACCTAACCCTAACCCTAACCCTAACCTTAAACCTAACCCTAACCCTAACCTTAAACCTAACCCTAACCCTAACCTTAACCCTAACCTTAACCCTAACCCTAACCCTAACCTTAACCCTAACCCTAACCTTAACCTTAACCCTAACCCTAACCCTAACCCTAACCTTAAACCTAACCCTAACCCTAACCGTAAACCTAACCCAATATGTATTAGTAATCGGCTGTATTTAGGTGGGTTGATCCAACCAATTTTGCCCTCATAGTATGTTGCCTTCCTACACACATATCCCTCTCCTTTGCCCAGCATCTTACCGTACACACTTGTCCAGGCTCGGCATCATCAGCACCGTTCAAAGATAGAAAGCTTTTACTACTTAAACACTTTATTTGGAATTTTCCCTCCATATGACAGATGTTCAACTAACAAAATCTTACAATACAAACATTTCCCTTCCTGGTTTGCATGTGAACAATTTTTTTCTACTTTCTTTCAAACAGCATGTTTGGCTTTACCAGAGCCCTTCCCTGGTTGGTATTTCACAAGAATCTTCCCGTAAGTGCATTCTCCACAGTGTGAAGGAGGCAGTGGCCATGTCTGGCCAATGTTACCAGTCTCTGCCAACAATGATGCCATGCTGTCGTGGATGGCCCTTCCAAACCCACAACATTTTTTGGACAGTCTATTTACGAAAACCAAGCAAGGCCAGCTTTAAGAGTCCCCGGGACAGATATCTTTGGTAATGTTTTTAAAGTGGATGTTTTTGAAGCAAGATCAAGAACCACAGCATGGTAGCATGGGAGCTGGCTCAGTCAGGCTCGAGCTGAGAGAGGTCTGAAGGACATTTCAGGGACAGAAAGCACACACGCACACACACACGCATGTGCACACACACACACACACACACACACACACACACACACACACACACACGCACACACACGCACGCACGCACGCACGCACGCACGCACGCACACACTGCGCACACACACTGGCTCTCCGCAATCCATTAATCCTGAGCCCACACATATATAGCAGCCATATTGTGGATCTACATAGTTCCTCAGAGATATATGCCAGCCCACAATTTATTTCCTGGCATTTTGACCACTGGAAATCTCTTCTGTATTGGTTTCAACATATCCTTATTTATAGCCTAGTATTTATATGTTGATCGAGGGCTAATGTGTCTTATGTAACAGCACTTATGTTTTCAACCACATTTTAAACAACAGTAGTACACTCTTACAAAAAAGGGTTCCAAAAGGCTTCTTCGGCTGTCCCCATAGGAGAACCCTTTTGGGAAACCCACTGTGGAAAGGCTTCTACATGGAACCCTAAATATTTCTACTTGGAACCAAAAAGGGTTCTTATGTGGGGACTGCCACATAAAGTAAAAAAGTACCCTTTTGTGTCCATGCCACAAAAGTACCCTTTTAGGTACTAGATAGCATTTTTTACTAAAAGTGCAGTAGTGTTTTCTGTATGGTAGTGATTGAATGTTGATTTATATATATTATTTTTATTTCACCTTTATTTGACCAGGTAGGCAAGTTGAGAACAAGTTCTCATTTACAACTGCGACCTGGCCAAGATAAAGCAAAGCAGTTTGACACAAACAACAACACATGGACTAAAACAAACATAGAAAAATAAGTCTATATACAATGTGAGCAAGTGAGGTGAGATAAGAAAGGTATAGGCAAAAAAAGGCCATGCCATTTTTAATGAATTTATTTGCAAATTATGGTGGAAAATAAGTATTTGGTCAATAACAAAAGTTTATCTCAATACTTTGTTAAATACCCTTTGTTGGCAATGACAGAGGTCAAACGTTTTCTGTAAGTCTTCACAAGGTTTTCACACACTGTTGCTGGTATTTTGGCAGATCTCCTCTAGAGCAGTGATGTTTTGGGGCTGTTGCTGGGCAACACGGACTTTCAACTCCCTCCAAAGATTTTCTATGGGGTTGAGATTTGGAGACTGGCTAGGCCACTTCAGGACCTTGAAATGCTTCTTACGAAGCCACTCCTTTGTTGCCCGGGGCTGTGTGTTTGGGATCATTGTCATGCTGAAAGACCCAGCCACGTTTCATCTTCAATGCCCTTGCTGATGGAAAGAGGTTTTCACTCAAAATCTCACGATACATGGCCCCATTCATTCTTTCCTTTACACGGATCAGTTGTCCTGGTCCCTTTGCAGAAAAACAGCCCCAAAGCATGATGTTTCCACCCCCATGCTTCACAGTAAGTATGGTGTTCTTTGGATGCAACTCAGCATTCTTTGTCCTCCAAACACAACGAGTTGAGTTTTTACCAAAAAGTTATATTTTGGTTTCATCTGATCATATGACATTCTCCCAATCTTCTTCATCCAAATGCTCTCTAGCAAACTTCAGACGGGCCTGGACATGTACTGGCTTAAGCAGGGGGACACGTCTGGCACTGCAGGATTTGAGTCCCTGGCAGCGTAGTGTGTTACTGATGGTAGGCTTTGTTACTTTGGTCCCAGCTCTCTGCAGGTCATTCACTAGGTCCCCCCGTGTGGTTCTGGGATTTTTGCTCACCGTTCTTGTGATCATTTTGACTCCATGGGGTGAGATCTTGCGTGGAGCCCCAGATCGAGGGAGATTATTAGTGGTCTTGTATGTCTTCCATTTCCTAATAATTGCTCCCACAGTTGATTTCTTCAAACCAAGCTGCTTACCTATTGCAGATTCAGTCTTCCCAGCCTGGTACAGGTCTACAATTTTGTTTCTGGTGTCCTTTGACAGCTCTTTGGTCTTGGCCATCATGGAGTTTGGAGTGTGACTGTTTGAGGTTGTAGACAGGTGTCTTTTATACTGATAACAAGTTCAAACAGGTGCCATTAATACAGGTAACGAGTGGAGGACAGAGGTGCCTCTTGAAGAAGTTACAGGTCTGTGAGAGCCAAAAATCTTGCTTGTTTGTAGGTGACCAAATACTTATTTTCCACCATAATTTGCAAATAAATTCATAAAAAATCCTATACAATGTGATTTTCTGGATTTTCTTTTCTGATTTTGTCTGTCATAGTTGAAGTGTACCTATGATGAAAATTACAGGTCTCTCTCATATTTTTAAGTGGGAGAACTTGCACAATTGGTAGGTGACTAAATACTTTTTTGCCCCACTGTAAGTGTTTCCAGTTTCAGAGATTTTCGTAGTTCGTTCCAGTCATTGGCAGCAGAGAACTGGAAGGAGAGGCGGCCAAAGGAAGAATTGGTTCAGGGGGTGTCCAGAGAGATATATCTGCTGGAGTGCGTGCTACAGGTGGGTGCTGCTATGGTACCAGCGAGCTGAAATAAGGTGGAACTTTACCTAGCAGGTTCTTGTAGATGACCTAGAGCCAGTGGGTTTGGATAGTATATGGGGCTTTGGTGACAAAACGGATGGCACGGTGATAGACTAAATCCAAT
The DNA here is from genome assembly GCF_036934945.1 of Oncorhynchus masou masou. NCBI lineage: Eukaryota > Metazoa > Chordata > Actinopteri > Salmoniformes > Salmonidae > Oncorhynchus > Oncorhynchus masou. Next base: position 33,936,090 of record NC_088219.1, read on the forward strand.
TTATTGAGTAGAGTATTGGAGGCTATTTTGTAAATGACATCGCCGAAGTTGAGGATTGGTAGGATGGTCAGTTTTACAAGGATATGTTTGGTAGTATGAGTGAAGGATGCTTTGTTGTGAAATAGGAAGCAAATTCTAGATTTAATTTTGGATTGGAGATGTTTGATGTGAGTCTGGAAGGAGAGTTTACAGTCTAACCAGACACCTAGGTATTTGTAGTTGTCCACATATTCTAAGTCAGAGCCGAGTAGTGATGTTGGACAGGCGGGCAGGTGCAGGCAGAGATCGGTTGAAGAGCATGCATTTAGTTTTACTTGTATTTAAGAGCAATTGGAGGCCACGGAAGGAGAGTTGTATGACATTGAAGCTCGCCTGGAGGGTTGTTAACACAGTGTCCAAAGAAGGGCCAGAAGTATACAGAATGGTGTCGTCTGCGTGGAGGTGGATCAGAGACTCACCCGCAGCAAGAGCGACATCATTGATGTATACAGAGAAGAGAGTCGGTCCAAGAATTGAACCCTGTGGCACCCCCATAGAGACTGCCAGAGGCCAGGACAACAGACCCTCTGATTTGACACACTGAACTCTATCAGGGAAGTAGATGGTGAACCAGGCGAGGTAATCATTTGAGAAACCAAGGCTGTCGAGTCTGCCGATGAGGATGTGGTGATTGACAGAGTCGAAAGCTTTGTCCAGGTCAATGAATATGGCTGCACAGTATTGTTTCTTATTGATGGCGGTTAAGATATCGTGCACAAATGGTGTCCATATTTGCATTTTGTACAGTTGTGCATCCCTGTTGTCTTAATAATATTAGCAGAAACAGTGACAACACCAAAAGGCTCCCTAGTTGCGCAGCGGTCTAAGGCACTGAATATCAGTGCTAAAAGCATCACTACAGACCCTGGTCTGATACTTGGTTAGATCCCAGGCTGTATCACAACTGGCTGTGATCGGGAGTCCCATAGGGTGGCGCACAATTGGCCCAGTGTCATCAACGTTAGGGGAGGATTTGGCATTGGTAGGTCATCATTGTAAATAAGAATTTGTTCTGACTTGCCTAGTAAAATAAAGGTTACATTTTTTTTAAAGTTTGGAAGTTGGAACAAACAGACTTCTGAATTCCGGAACCTCTTAGATTCTGATACGATTTCAGGGAAAGTGTTTGACTGGCCTGAACCAAAGCCTTGTAAAATAAGGCATAAGGGAAAAAGGGCTTACACCATCTATTACCAAACACTCCTCCTTCACTGCCATTTAGAAAGACTGAAAAGCGGTTATTGAAGATTGAAAACAGGTTTGGCCTATTGTTTGAACTCACTAATGGTAAAGTATGCTGATCTCATGGTCTTGAAGAGAGCGGTTGAAAGCCAACAGTTGATAGAGTGGCAAATAAATCAATTTCAAGAGATTGGTATGATTCGATACTTGACAAGTGGCAGCAAGGAGCTACGCCAGACAGCTGTCCAGCGACAGGAAAATGTTAGGGCATTTCAAAAGGCATAGGGCTACCAACAAATTTAGAAAACTGGAGTCAGCTGTAGGCTGTAGAAGAAACACACACACGCATGTGCAAGCACACACGCAAACACAGGGGCACACAGGGGTACTCCTATCCTCTCAATATAACGTGGAAAAAGCACAACAAAGTCTCCCCTGGGCTCGGGTGGAATTTGTTGACTACTGGGGAATACCATAAATAATTATATAGATCCAAAAAAAAGAACAACACATTTTGAAGTTCTTGTGCCACAGCAGTTGTTGTAGTATTCCTAGGGACATTATAGTCTTAATTTCTCCTGGATACTCCATCCCTGCCCTGTAGCCCTCCAGGTCAGATCTCCCAATGTGCGTCATGTAAACGCCTGGACCACAAGGTCAGCAGGGGAGACCTGGGTGTCAGCCCTGCATCCCTGACGACGTTCAGGGTGGGGGTCATACAAAGTGCTCTGTTGTTCCGTTATACGTTCCCACAGAAACTTGAGCCCTAAAATATAGAAAGAGCGGTTCCGAGTTTTTTTTGCTTTGACGTTTTTAATCTTCACATGACTATGGCAATACAGATCTACCGGTTCTCTGATTGCTGGTACTGGCTGGTCAAACGGTTGGTCCTTAAATCCCGCTAAGGTTGATGTCTGCGGAAATCGAATTAGCATAATAAAAAAATCCTTAAAAAAAAAATCTGTCAGTTTAAGCTAGATATATCTGTTTTTTTTGCTTTGGATGCATCTCAATCCACCGCATCCGTCTATGTCACACTTCTGCATCTGCGGTGCAGGTGACAGAGCGAGAGTGGTGTTTGTCAGACCATGAGATATCCCGAACATCGGTCTTCTCATAAAGTTGTATGTAATGTCCGAACGGTTTGGCCTACAAACTATTATGCAGTGGTGTAAAGTACTTAAAAAGTACTACTTATTAAGTCGTTTTGTGGGGTATCGGTACTATTTACTATTACTTTACTATTTATATTTTTAACTACTTTCTACTTTTACTTCACTACAATCCTAAAGAAAATTATGAACTTTTTACTCCATACATTTTCCCTGACACCCAAAAGTAATTTTTTAATGCTTAGCAGGACAGGAACATGGGCCAATTCACACACTTACCAAGAGAACAAAGCAGGACAGGAAAATGGTCCAATTCACACACTTATCAAGAGAACATCCCTGGTCATCCCTACTGCCTCTGATTTGGCGGACTCACTGAAGACACGTGTATCGTTTGTAAATTATGTCTGAAGGTTGGTGTGCCCCTGGCTGTCCTTAAAAATAAGGGATCAAATACATGTAAAATGTTTCCTGTTCTTACTTATATATCAAGGGGTCTTAAAATTCTAAATCAAATCGCTAAAACATCCATGGTATGACCTTCTTAAAACAATTCCATATAGCTTAAGTAGAACTCCCCCGGCTTAGACAGGTTTATGGGTTAATCAAGTTATATCAAGTTATATTATACCCATAAGGTATACGGATAATGTGAACCCACAGCATATGATATAGATCAATATATACTCTATGGCTGATCCATCTGTGCAGTTGAACTACATGCGGTCATTGGATGCATGAGACTCAATGGCACCAAAGGCAAAAATGGATTCCCAAATGACAATGGCAATACACTCAGAGGGAGTTTTACCTCTCTCGTCAATCAACTTTCAGTTTCTGTTATCCATTTAGCAGATGTCCATGGCTTTAGCTTGCTCCCAATATTGAAACAAACATTCGTGATTTGTTGGATGAGGTCAGACTTTTACCATTTATCTATTTCTCATTTGCAAACACAGCAACTTTGTGACCCAAATGTAATCTTAGACTGTCTGTGTACCCTCAGAGGACTTGTAATATTTCATTAATTGTGATATCTAATCGGAATTCCAGTCACAGGTCCACAGAGGGCATGGGAGGTTAGAGAGTGGGAGATTCCAGGAAAACTTACTGGGCTGGAGAGAAAGCTGGAACAAAGCCACTACAATATCTGTGATAGATCTCATCTGGCCATGAGGAAGCAACCACATGAACAGCAATTTTCTAAAGACGGATGAGGGAGCAATCTGTAGTAGAGAGTATTGGAGTGGTTGATGAAATGTGATATTCAACTATATGGCTGTGAATATGATACATGATACGTCAGTATCTTTTCCTCTCTCTCTCTCCTCATGCATGCCCTTGTCATCATCAGTACTCAACAGTCAATTGGAGTCAAGTAGCTATGTTCAGATGCTGTAAGACTTGAAAACAGCTGGAAAACAGTTGTTTTTCCATGTATTCCCACATAGTTACTCAGCAAATTGGGAACATCCCCAGAAGATAAGTTAAGATTCTCATTCATTGGAATGTTCTCCTAATATTCACTAAAATGTTCCCAGCAAACCAAATTTGGTTTTGTTAAGGTTCCCAGAACATTAGGTTGCAGCAAACTTTCTCATAACACAAAATCTGTCCAGCCGTTTTGATGATTATACGTTTGTTTAAAACATCCCAGAACACATTTTGTCAGTTCTTTAAATGTTCCTAAAACGTTTCTTTAGATTGTGGGAACATTGTGGGAATATGACAACAGAACGCAAAACACTAAAACTGTCTAGTTGTGCTGACATTGAGATAAAGTTTGTATCAGGGTGCACAAAACATTCCTTTGATGTTGCAAGAATGTCAACAGAACAGCCTTTCTGAGTTCTTTAAAGGTTCCCAGACAATTTCATTAGTTTGTGAGAAAAGTGTGGGTACATTAAAATAAATAAGTTCCCAAAGCACAAAATATGCTCAGTTGTGATGACATTCTTTGTTCGGTTGCACAGGACATTATGGTTGTAATAATGCTGGCACAACACTTGGTGTACGTTCTTTAAAGGTTCCCAGAGCATTTAATTAAGTTATGGGAATTGTCTGGGATGTTGCAAGAATATTTGTGTGATATTCACATATTGTACTTGAGGTTGCAAAGAACATTCCCTCAATGTTGCACAATGTTCAACCATTTCTGACATTCACAGCATATTTATTTTAGGTATAACATAATATTCAAACCTTTCCCCCTCAGGAGACTGAAAAGATTTTGCATGGGTCCCCAGATCCTCAAAAAGTTCTACAGCTGCACCATCGAGAGCATGGTTGCATCACTGCCTGGTACAGCAACTGCTTTGGCATCTGACCGTAAGGTGCTACAGAGGGTAGTGCGTATGGCCCAGTACATCACTGTGGCCAAGCTTCCTGCAATCCAGGACCTACAGTGCCTTGCGAAAGTATTCGGCCCAATTGAACTTTGCGACCTTTTGCCACATTTCAGGCTTCAAACATAAAGATATAAAACTGTATTTTTTTGTGGAGAATCAATAACAAGTGGGACACAATCATGAAGTGGAACGACATTTATTGGATATTTCAAACTTTTTTAACAAATCAAAAACTGAAAAATTGGGCGCGCAAAATTATTCAGCCCCCTTAAGTTAATACTTTGTAGCGCCACCTTTTGCTGCGATTACAGCTGTAAGTCGCTTGGGGTATGTCTCTATCAGTTTTGCACATTGAGAGACTGAAAGTTTTTCCCATTCCTCCTTGCAAAACAGCTCGAGCTTGGTGTGGTTGGATGAAGAGCATTTGTGAACAGAAGTTTTCAGTTCTTTCCACAGATTCTCGATTGGATTCAGGTCTGGACTTTGACTTGGCCATTCTAACACCTGGATATGTTTATTTTTTAACCATTCCATTGTAGATTTTGCTTTATGTTTTGGATCATTGTCTTGTTGGAAGACAAATCTCCGTCCCAGTCTCAGGTCTTTTGCAGACTCCATCAGGTTTTCTTCCAGAATGGTCCTGTATTTGGCTCCATCCATCTTCCCATCAATTTTAACCCTGTCCCTGCTGAAGAAAAGCAGGCCCAAACCATGATGCTGCCACCACCATGTTTGACAGTGGGTATGGTGTGTTCAGGGTGATGAGCTGTGTTGCTTTTACGCCAAACATAACGTTTTGCATTGTTGCCAAAAAGTTCAATTTTGGATTCATCTGACCAGAGCACCTTCTTCCACATGTTTGGTGTGTCTCCCAGGTGGCTTGTGGCAAACTTTAAACAACACTTTTTATGGATATCTTTAAGAAATGGCTTTCTTCTTGCCACTCTTCCATAAAGGACAGATTTGTGCAAGATACGACTGATTGTTGTCCTATGGACAGAGTCTCCCACTTCAGCTGTAGATCTCTGCAGTTCATCCAGAGTGATCATGGGCCTCTTGGCTGCATCTCTGATCAGTCTTCTCCTTGTATGAGCTGAAAGTTTAGAGGGACGGCCAGGTCTTGGTAGATTTGCAGTGGTCTGATACTCCTTCCATTTCAATATTATCGCTTGCACAGTGCTCCTTGGGATGTTTAAAGCTTGGGAAATATTTTTGTATCCAAATCCTGCTTTAATCTTCTTCACAACAGTATCTTGGACCTGCCTGGTGTGTTCCTTGTTCTTCATGATGCTCTCTGCGATTTTAACGGACCTCTGAGACTAACACAGTGCAGGTGCATTTATACGGAGACTTGATTACACACAGGTGGATTGTATTTATCATCATTAGTCATTTAGGTCAACATTGGATCATTCAGAGATCCTCACAGAACTTCTGGAGACAGTTTGCTGCATTGAAAGTAAAGGGGCTGAATAATTTTGCACACCCAATTTTTCAGTTTTTGATTTGTTAAAAAAGTTTGAAATATCCAATAAATGTCGTTCCACTTCATGATTGTGTCCCACTTGTTGTTGATTCTTCACAAAAAAATACAGTTTTATAACTTTATGTTTGAAGCCTGAAATGTGGCAAAAGGTCGCAAAGTTCAAGGGGGCCGAATACTTTCGCAAGGCACTGTATATAATAGGCAGTGTCAGAGGAAATCCCATAAAATTGTCAGAGATTCCAGTCACCCAAGTCATAGACTGTTCTCTCTGCTACCACACGGAAAGTGGTACTGAACCGCCAAGTCTTAGACCAAAAGGCTCCTTAACAGCTTCTTCCCCCAAGCCATAAGACTGGTGAACAATTAATCCACCGGACTATTACATTGACCTCCCTCCCATCTGTTTTGTACACAGCTGCCACTCGCTGTTTATTATCTATTCATAGTCACTTCACCCCTACCTACATGTACAAATTACCTCTAACATGTACCCCCGCATACTGACTCGGTAAAGGTACCCCCTGTATATAGTCTCATTATTGTTCTGTTAGTGTTACTTTTTACTTTTGTTTATTCAGCAAATATTTTCTTAACTCTTCTTGAACTGCTCTGTTGGTTAAGGGCTTGTAAGCATTTCACAGTAAGGTCTACACTGGTTGTATTCGGCACATGTAACACATACATTTTGATTTGATGTTCACACAATATACATTTGACCTTGACTTGGAGGTGTTATGTTATAGTTAGATTTTACATGATATTTCCACAACATTCTCAGCATGCACATTTCTAGTTCCTTAAAGCATACGGAAGCAGATTGGAATACATCCCCATTACGTTTCTCTACAGATTTAATGGCAATTCACATTTGAGGATTGTATTCTAGGCCCACTTGTCATGGAAGTTTGAATCAATAATGAGAAGAGACAAGGTCAATCCCCAATCAGGTGATTATTCATAACATATTAATAAGGAAAGCATGGAGTAATAATGATGGCTGGTCGACCCAACATGGTGCCTGTTGGTGTCTGCAAACACCTTTAATAGCAAAGATACACCCCCTTAGCCTACACAACAAACAACAGATGTGTGGAATGGGTCACAAGGTTTGGATTCGTATGAAAGAAAGTCATAATTCACAGCAGGCAGTATCTGCTGTAAAGACTGTTCTCATTGTGTGGAAATCAGGGCCTGGCCCTAAAAAAAGGTTCCCCTCATCACTATCCATACCCGAGCCATCTCCACCCTGGTACCTCCCAGGACACAAACACCAACTCATTCTATGGAATGTGAGCTCCAAGAGAGGACAAGACCACCATAAATCAGTTGCTAGAGTTAAATCTCAGAAGCTCCTCTCAGTTCACACAGACACAATAGAGTTCTAAGAACCCCATTCTGTTGCATAAAACAACCATTCAATGCAATAACAGTATTATAACATAATCTTGTAATTTCTCTACGATGCACTACAAGGTGATATAGAAACACATGGCATTTCATTTTAACAGCACTTAATCATAGAAACATAACCACATTTTTTACACTTCATATGTTATCTAACTTTAGGATGATTCACTAAAATGTTCCCAGCAAACCAAAATTGGTTGCGACAAATGTTTTCATAACACAAAAGCTGTCCAGGCGTACTGATGATTATACAATGTTTGTATAAAACATTTGCCAGTCCTCTAAGAGTACATTAAGGCCAGATTGTTTTTCAAAATGTTCAAACTTTCATAGATGATCAGCAGTGAAATAATAATCACAGTGGTAGTAGAGGGTGCAACAGGTTAGCAGCATGTCAGGAGTAAATGTCAGTTGGCTTTTCATAGCCGAGCATTCAGAGGTAGAGAGAGGTAGAGAGAGGTAGAGAGAGGTAGAGAGAGAGAGAGAGAGAGAGAGACCAACTTACTAACCTGAGACAAGGCTGAGTATAGCCCCCGAAGATCTGCTCCACCACATGAGCCTGAGGGGGCGCAAGACCCGAACAGGAAGATCATGTCAGTGACTCAACCCACCCAAATCGAGTAAAGTGAAAAGAGCTTGGCACGACGTGACGTACCTCGCCTTGGGATGGAATGGAAAAGCTCTAGTAAGCCAGTGACTCAACCCCTGTAATAGGGTTAGAGGCAGAGAATCACCGTGTAGAGAGGGGAGCTGGCCAGGCAGAGCCAGCAAGAGCAGCAAGAGCGGTTGGTCAGTCCAGTGCCTTGCCGTTCACTTTCGCACCCCTGGGCCAGACTACACTCAATCATAGGACCTACTGAAGAGATGACATTCAGTAAAGACTTAAAGGTTGAGACTGAGTCTGCGTCTCTCACAGGGATAGGCAGATCATTCCATAAAAATTGAGCTCCACAGGAGAAAGCCCTGCTGGCAGCTGTTTGCTTAGAAATTCTAGGGACAATAAGGAGGCCTGCGTCTATTGACCGAAGAGTACGCGTAGGTGCACGACATGGACAAATGAGTGGATTCAGCTATTTCACCCACACCCATTGCTGACAGGTGAATAACATCGAGCACACAGCCTTGCAATCGCCATAGAAAAACATTGGTAGTAGAATGGTGCATACTGAAGAGCTCAGTGACTTTCAACGTGGCACCATCATAGGATGCCACCTTTCCAACAAGTCAGTTTGTTATTGTGTGAAGTGGAAACATCTAGGAGCAACAACGGCTAAGCTGCGAAGTGGTAGGCCAAACAAGCTCACAGAATGGGACCGCCGAGTGCTGAAGCGCGTATCGAGTAAAAATCGTCTGTCTTCAGCTGCAACACTCACTACTGAGTTCCAAACTGCCTCTGGAAGCAACGTTAGCAAAATAACTGTTTGTCGGGACCTTCATAAAATGGGTGTCCATGGCCGAGCAGCCGCACAGAAGCTGAAGATCACCATGCACAATGCCAAGTGTTGGCTGGAGTGGTGTAAAGCTCGCCGCCGTTGGACTCTGGAGAAGTGGAAACGCATTCTCTGGAGAATCACGCTTTACCATCTGGCAGTCTGACGGACAAATCTGTGTTTTTATTTATTTTTTAATTTTTTATTTAACCTTTATTTAACCAGGTAGGCTAGTTGAGAACAAGTTATCATTTGCAACTGCGACCTGGCCAAGATAAAGTGTAGCAATTCGACACATACAACAACACAGAGTTACACATGGAATAAACAAAACATACAGTCAATAATACAGTAGAACAAAAGAAAACAAAAAAGTCTATATACAGTGAGTGCAAATGAGGTACGTTCCGGAAATGAATAGGCCATGGTGGCAAAGTAATTACAATATAGCAATTGGAATGGTAGATCGGCAGAAGATGAATATGCAGGTAGAGATACTGGGGTGCAGAGGAGCAAAATAAATAAATGAATAAATACCAGTATGGGGATGAGGTAGGTAGATAGATGGGCTGTTTACAGATGGGCTATGTACAGGTGCAGTGATCTTTAAGCTGCTCTGACAGCTGTTGCTTAAAGCTAATGAGAGAGATGTGGGTCTCCAGCTTCAGAGATTTTTGCAATTCGTTCCAGTCGTGGGCAGCAGAGAACTGGAAGGAAAGACGACCAAAGGTGGAATTGGCTTTGGGGGTGACCAGTGAGATATACCTGCTGGAGCGCGTGCTACAAGTGGGTGCTGCTATGGTGACAAGTGAGCTGAGATAAGGTGGGGCTTTACCTAGCAGAGACTTGTAGATAGCCTGTAGCCAGTGGGTTTGGCGACGAGTATGAAGCGAGGGCCAACCAACGAGAGCGTACAGGTCGCAATGGTGGGTAGAGTATGGGGCTTTGGTGACAAAACGGATGGCACTGTGATAGACTGCATCCAGTTTGTTGAGTAGAGTGTTGGAGGCTATTTTATAGATGACATCACCAAAGTCGAGGATCGGTAGGATGGTCAGTTTTACGAGGTTATGTTTGGCAGCATGAGTGAAGGATGCTTTGTTGCGATATAGGAAGCCGAGTCTGGAAGGAGAGTTTACAGTCTAACCAGACACCCAGGTATTTGTAGTTGCCCACGTATTCTAAGTCAGAGCCGTCCAGAGTGGTGATGCTGGACAGGCGAGCAGGTGCGGGCAGTGATCGATTGAATAGCATGCGTTTAATTTTACTTCCGTTTAAGAGCAGTTGGAGGCCACGGTAGGAGAGTTGTATGGCATTGAAGCTCGTCTGGAGGTTAGTTAACACAGTGTCCAGGGAGGGGCCAGAAGTATACAGAATGGTGTCATCTGTGTAGAGGTGGATCAGAGAATCACCAGCAGCAAGAACAACATCATTGATGGAAACAGAAAAGAGAGTCGGCCCGAGAATTGAACCTTCTGGCACACCCATAGAGACTGTCAGAGGTCCGGACAACAGGCCCTCCGATTTGACACACTGAACTCTATCAGAGAAGTAGTTGGTATACCAGGTGAGGCAATCATTTGAGCAACCAATGCTGTCGAGTCTGCCAATAAGAATGTTGTGATTGACAGAGTCGAAAGCCTTGGCCAGGTCGATGAATACGGCTTCACAGTAATGTCTCTTATCGATGGCGGTTATGATGTTATTTAGAACCTTGAGCGTGGCCGAGGTGCACCCATGACCAGCTCTGAAACCAGATTGCATAGCGGAGAAGGTATGGTGGGATTCGAAATGGTCAGTAATCATTTTGTTAACTTGGCTTTCGAAGATCTTAGAAAGACAGGGTAGGATAGATATAGGTCTGTAGCAGTTTGGGTCTAGAGTGTCACCCCCTTTGAAGACGGCAGCTTTCCAATCTTTTGGAATCTCAGACGATACGAAAGAGAGGTTAAACAGGCTAGTAATAGGGGTTGCAACAATTTCGGCAGATAACAGGCTAGTAATAGGGGTTGCAACAATTTCGGCAGATAATTTTAGAAAGAGATGGTCCAGATTGTCTAGCCCGGCTGATTTGTAGGGGTCCAGATTTTGCAGCTCTTTCAGAACATCAGCTACCTGGATTTGGATAAAGGAGAAATGGTGGGGGCTTTGGAGGGTGCCGGGCAGTTGACCAGGGTAGGGGTAGCCATGTGGAAAGCATGGCCAGCCGTAGAGAAATGCTTATTGAAATTCTCAATTATAGTGGATTTATCGGTGGTGACAGTGTTTCCTAGCCTCAGAGCAGTGGGCAGCTGGGAGGAGGTGCTCTTAATCTCCATGGACTTTACAGTGTCCCAGAACTTTTTTGAGTTAGTACTACAGGGTCCAAATTTCTGTTTGAAAAAGCTTGCCTTAGCTTTTCTAACTGCCTGTGTATATTTGTTCCTAACTTCCCTGAAAAGCTGCATATCACGGGGGCTATTCGATATTAATGCAGAACACCACAGGATGTTTTTGTGCTGGTCAAGGGCAGACAGGTGTGGAGTGAACCAAGGACTAAATCTATTCCTAGTTCTACATTTTTTGAGAGGGGCATGCTTTTTTAAGATGGTGAGGAATGCCCTTTTAAAGAATAGCCAGGCATCATCTACTAACGGGATGAGGTCAATGTTATTCCAGGATACCCCGGCCAGGTTAATTAGAAAGGCCTGCTCGCAGAAGTGTTTCAGGGAGCATTTGACAGTGATGAGGAGTGGTCGTTTGGTCGCAGACCCATTACGGATGCAGGCAATGAGGCAGTGATAGCTGAGATCTTGATTGAAAACAGCAGAGGTGTATTTGGAGGGCGAATTAGTTAGGATGACATCTAGGAGGGTGCCCGTGTTTACTGATTTGGGGTTGTACCTGGTAGGTTCATTGATAATTTGTTTGAGATTGAGGGCATCAAGCTTAGTCTGTAGGATGGCCGGGGTGTTGTCCCAGTTGTCCCAGTTTAGGTCACCTAGTAGCACGAGCACAGAAGATAGATGGGGGGGCAATCAATTCACATATGGTATCGAGGGCACAGCTGGGGGAAGAGGGTGGTCTATAGCAGGCGGCAACGGTGAGAGACTTGTTTCTGGAAAGGTGAATTTTTAGAAGTAGAAGCTCAAATTGTTTGGGTACAGACTTAGATAGTAATACAGAACTCTGCAGGCTCTCTTTGCAGTAGATTGCAACACCGCCCCCTTTGGCAGTTCTATCTTGGCGGAAAACGTTATAGTTAGCAATGGAGATTTCAGGGTTTTTGGTGGTTTTTCTAAGCCAGGATTCAGACACGGCTAAGGCATCTGGGTTGGCAGAGTGTGCTAAAGCAGTGAGTAAAACAAACTTAGGGAGTAGGCTTCTAATGTTAACATGCATGAAACCAAGGCTTTTACGTTTGCAGAAGTCAACAAATGAAAACACCTGGGTGGTGGGAGTGGAGCTGGGCACTGCAGTACCTGGATTAACCTCCACATCACCAGAGGAGAAGTAGGATAAGGGTACGGCTAAAGGCTATACCAACTGACCGTCTAGCACGTTCAGAACAGAGAATAAAAGGAGCAGGTTTCTGGGCACGATAGCATAGATTCAAGGCATAGTGTACAGACAAAGGTAAGGTAGGATGTGAGTACATTGGAGGTAAACCTAGGCATTGAGTAATGAAGAGAGAGATATAGTCTCTAGAGATGTTTAAACCAGGTGATGTCATCGCATATGTAGGAGATGGAACAACATGGTTGGTTAAGGCATATTGAGCAGGGCTAGAGGCTCTACAGTGAAATAAGACAGTAATCATTAACCAGGACATTAATGGACGAGGCATATTGATATAAGAGAGAGGCATGCGTAGCCAAGTGAACATATGGGTCCAGTGAGTGGTTGGGCTGGCTGGGGACATGGCGATTCAGACAGTTAGCAGGCCGATGCTAACAAGCTAACATTTAGTAGTCCGGGGTTAAACAAGCTAGCAGCTAGTAGACCGGGGCAAGCTAGTAGTTAGCAGGCCAGGTTAGCAAGCAAGCAGTTAGCAGGGGCTAGCAGTTAGCAGACTGGGCAGGCAAGCTAGCAGTTAGCAGACCAGGTTAGCAAGCAAGCAGATAGCAGGGGCTAGAAAGTTAGCCTTTGGGGGACGTTGCGATGGGGGTAAGTCTGTTTTTGCCTCTTCATGCAGTGACGTCGATAGACCAGTCGTGGAATTAGTAGGGTTCCAAGTAGCTCTATAGGTAGCTAGCTGGTTAGCATAATGGGCCTTCAGCGGGCGTCGCGCCTGAGGGGCCTGTCGGTATTCCAGTCGTAGGAGATCTGCGAGGTTCCATACCCCGTACCAGCTGTAGAAGGGGTCCGGATATTGTAGCCCAGGAGTATGCTTCGGTGGTAGCACAGGAGCCCTGGCCGGGCTAGCTTCAAGCTAATTGGTGCTTGCTCTGGGATGGAAAGGCTAGCCAGGATTAGTCATCCGGGATTGCGGTTAGCTAGTTGTGAAGATCCAGATGAAAATGTTCAGTTTGCGGTAGGAATCCGGGGATAAATATAATAGGTCCGTTATGCTCTGGTTAGAGTTACGTTGTTCGAACTGGCGAGAGCTTTTCCGAGCTGAAGGTTAGCTGATGACCGCTGGCAATGGTTTGCTGACTGATAGCTGGTAGTTAGTTTTGCAGGATGCGAAGAGAACGCTACCAGCCCGAATGTATAGTGCCAACTGTAAAGTGGAGTGATTCAGGCTCCTACGGCATACAATGACAGTCTAGACTATTCTGTGTTCCCAACTTTGAGGCAACAGTTTGGGGACTGCCCTTTCCTGTTTCAGCATGACAATCCGTGGTGTAAAGAACTTCAGTAAAAATACTTGAAAGTACTACTTAAATAGTTTTGGGGGGTATCTGTGCTTTACTTTACCATTTATATTTTTGACAACTTTTACTTTTTCCACCACTCATGAACATGCCTCTGTGCACACAGCAAGGTCCATACATAAATGGTTTGGCGAGATCAGTGTGGAAGAACTTGACTGGCCTGCACAGAGCCTTGACCTCAACCCCATGGAACACCTTTGGGATGAATTGGATTGCCGACTGGTGAGCCAGAGCTATTCGCTCAACAACAGTGCTCGACCTCACTAATGCTCTTGTGGCTGAATGGAAGCAAGTGTCAACAGCAATGTTCCAACCTCTAGTTAAAAGCCTTCCTAGAAGAGTGGAGGCTGTTACAGCAGCAAAGTGGAACCAACTCTATATTAATGTCCACTGTTTTGGAATTTGTTATTTTATACGTGCAGGTGTCCACATACTTCTGGTCATATAGTGTATGTAGGGCAGGACCAAATCGGAGAAATAGGTATGAGCAATTCTATGTAACACTTCATAGGGTAGCAGTAAAACCTTGAAATCAGCTCTAGCCTTAACAGGAAGTCAGGCTAGCAGTGGAGTAATATGATCACATTTTGGGGTTCTAGTCAAGATTCTAGCAGTCGTATTTACCACTAACTGAAATATATTTAGTTCTTTATCGGGGTAGCCAGAAAGTAGAGAATTGCATTAATCTAATCTAGAAGTGAACGTTTCTGATTTTTGCAGTGTTGCAAAGGTGGAAAAAGCTGCCCTTGAAATATTCTTGATATGTTCGTCAAAAGAGAGATCAGGGTCCAGAGTAATATCAGGGTCCTTCACAGTTTTATTTGAGGCGACTGTACAACCATCAATATTAATTGTCAGATCAATCAAGAGATTTCTTTGTTTCTTGAGACCTAGAACTAGCATCTCTGTTTTGTCCGAGTTTAAAAGTAAAACATTTGTCGCAATCCATTTCCTTATGTCTGAAACACATGCTTCCAGGGTAGGCAATTTTGGGGCTTCACCATGTTTCATAGAAATGTACAGATGTGTGTCATCCACATAGCAGTGAAAGTTGGCATTGTGTTTTCTAATTACATCACCAAGAGGCAGAATATATTAGTGAAAAAATAGTGGTCCTAAAACAGAATCTTGAGGAACACCAAAACGTACAATTTATTTGTCAGAGGACAAACCATCCACAGAGACAAACTGATATCTTTTCAACAGATAAGATCTAAACAAGGCAAGAATTTGTCCGTGTAGACCAATTAGGGTTTCCAATCACCCCAAAAGAATGTGGTGATTGATGGTGTCATTAAAAGGTCATTTACCACCTTCACGAGTGCAGTCTTAGTACTATGATGGAGTCTAAAAGCAGACTGTAGTGTTACGTGTACATTATTTGTCTTCATAAAGGCCGTGAGTTTTTTCTTAAATATTTGAGAGGAATGGGAGATTCGATATGGGCCGATTGTTGAAAAAAGTTGATAGGGAAAACTCTCAGTGGACTGATATTTCTTGGCTTTGTGCAGCAGTATCAGGGAGCTCCGCGTACGTACGCAGTTTAAAGGGACCATTGATAGGGAGCCCGTTTCTAATGTTCAACATAGGATGGCCAAGCACAGGAAGAAGCTCTTTCAGTAGTTTAGTTGGAATAGGGTCCAGTAGGCAGCTGGAAGGTTTAGAGGCCATTACTATTTGTGTGAATGTGTCAAGAGATACATGATTTAAAAAAGCTGTCTCCATTACTCCTAGGTCCTGGAAGTTCTATGCAGACTCTGTATACCAGGGAGCTAATTTCTTTTGACAAATGTTTTTTTTTGTTTTTAGAGGTGCGCCTGCATCTAGGGTATTACCTAAGGTTAAATTTAGATCCTCGATTAGGTGGTTAACTGATTTTTGTACTCTGACCTCCTTTGGTAGGTGGAGGGAATCTGGAAGGGCATCTAGGAATCTTTGGGTTTTCTGAGAATTTATAGAGCAGCTTTTGATAATCGTTGGTTGGGGTCTGAGCAGACTATTTGTTGCAATTGCAAACGTAAGTAGATGCTGGTCCGATAGTCCAGGATTATGAGGAAAAACATTTAGATCTACAACATTTATTTCATGGGACAAAACTAGATCCAGTGTGTGACTGTGGCAATGCGTAGGTCTGGAGACATGTTGGACAAAACCCACTGATGGCTCCAAAATCATTTTGGAGTCGGCCTGTGTACTTTTCCATGTGAATATTGAAGTCGCCAAAACGTTCAATATTATCTGCCATGACTACAAGGTCTGACAGGAATTCAGCGAACTAGTGAGGAATGCTGTATAGGGCCCAGGAGGCCTGTAAACAGTAGCTATAAAAAGTGGTTGAGTAGGCTGCATAGATTTCATGACTAGAAGCTCAAAAGGCAAAAACACAACAAATATTTTTTTGAGAGGGGTAAATAGAAATTTTCTGTTGGAAATGTTAGCAACACCTCTGCCTTTGCGGGATGCGTGGGGGATATGGTCACTAGCGTAACCAGGAGTAGAGGCCTCAATTAACACAGTAAAATCATCAGGCTTGAGCAATGTTCATCAGGCCAATCACATCAAGGTAATGATCAGTGGTTAGTACATTCAAAGTGAGGGATCTAACATTAAGTATTCCTATTTTGAGATGTGAGTTATTATCATAATCTCTTTCAATGATGACAGGAATGGAGGAGGTCTTTATTCGAGTGAGATAGCTAAGATGAACACCGCCATGTTAAGTTTTGGCCTGACCTACAGTACCAGTCAAAACGTTCTACAATGTAGAATAATAGTAAGGACATCAAAACAAAAAATGAAATAACACATATGGAATCATAACCAAAAAAGTGTTAAACAAATTAAAAATATATTTGAGATTTGAGATTATTCAAAGTCGCCACCCTTTGCCTTGATGACAGATCTGTACACTCTTGGCATTCTCTCAACTAGCTTCACCTGGAATGCTTTTCCAACAGTCTTGAAGGAGTTCCCACATATGCTGAGCACTTGTTGGCTGCTTTTCCTTCACTCTGCGGTCCAACTCATCCCAAACCATCTCAATTGGGTTGAGGTCGGGTGATTGAGGAGGCCAGGTCATCTGATGCAGCACTCCATCAATCACCTTCTTGGTCAAATAGTCCTTACACAGCCTGGAGGTGTGTTGGGCCATTGTCCTGTTGAAAAACAAATGATTGTCCCACTATCCGCAATCCAGATGGGATGGCGTATTACTGCAGAATTCTGTGGTAGCCATGCTGGTTAAGCGTGCCTTGAATTCTAAATAAATCACCAACAGTGTCACCAGCAAAGCACCCAGACACCATCACACCTCCTCCTCCATGCTTCACTGTGGGAACCACACATGGGGAGATCATCCGTTCACCTACTCTGCGTCTCACAAAGACACAGTGGCTGCAACCAAAATTCTCACATTTGGACTCATTAGACCAAAGGACAGATTTAATGGTCTAATGTCCATTGCTCGTGTTTCTTGGCCCAAGCAAGTCTCTTGTTATTATTGGTGTCCTTCAGTAATGGTTTCTTTGCAGCAATTCGACCATGAAAGCCTGATTCACATAGCCTCCTCTGAATAGTTGATGTTGAGATGTGTCTGTTACTTGAACTCTGCTAAGCATTTATTTGGGCTGCAATATGAGATGCAGTTAATTGCCAATTTTGTAGGCTGGTAACTCTAATAAACGTATCTTCTGCAGCAGACTGGGTCTTCCTTTCCTGTGACAGTCCTCGTGAGAGCCAGTTTCATCAAAGCGCTTTAGGGTTTTTGCGACTGCACTTGAAGAAACTTTAAAATTTCTTGAAATTTTCCAGATTGACTGACCTTCATGTCTTAAAGTAATGATGGACTGTCATTTACTGTTCTTGCCATAAACTGTTCTTGCCATAATATGGACTTGGTATTTTACCAAATAGGGATATCTTCTGGATACCAAACCTACCTTGTCACAACACAACTGATTGGCTCAAACACATTAAGAAGGAAAGAAATTGCACAAATTAACTTTTAAAAAGAGACAACTGTTAATTGAAAAGCATTCCAGGTGAGTATCTCATGAAACTGCTTGAGAGAATGCCAAGAATGTACATAGTTGTACATAGTCTATCGGTAAATAGCCCACCCAATTTTACCTACCTCATCCCCATACTGTTTATATTTATTTACTTTTCTGCTTTTTTGCACACCAATATCTCTAACTGTACATGACCATCTGATCATTTATCACTCCAGTGTTAATTTGCAAAATTGTAATTATTCACCTACCTCCTCATGCCTTTTGCACACAATGTATATAGACTCTTTTTTTTCTACTGTGTTATCGACTTGTTAATTGTTTACTCCATGTGTAACTCTGTGTTGTCTGTTCACACTGCTATGCTTTATCTTGGCCAGGTCGCAGTTGCAAATGAGAACCTGTTCTCAACTAGCCTACCTGGTTAAATAAAGGTGAAATAAAAAATAAAAAAATATATTTAAAAAATGTACAAAGCTGTCATCACGGTAAAGGGTGGCTACTTTGAATAATATGTTCATGTGTTTACCACTTTTTTGGTCACTACATGTGTTATTGTGGAATAACTATGTGTTAATAACTATGTGTTATTCCATAGTTTTGATGTCTTCACTATTACTCTACAATGCAGACAATAGTAAAAAATTAAGAAAAACCCTTGAATGAGTAGGTGTGTCCAAACTCTTGACTGGTACTGTATGTCCAGATTAAGCGTCGAATTAAAAAGTTGTGTGAGGACAAAACTAAGACCTTGGTAAACTTAAATACAGAGTTTGATTAATTGGGAAAAAAAACAAAAAAGTTTTGCAGGTAGCCAAATAGCAACAAACAGTACAGCAATACGGAGACAACACAGAAGTGTGTTGCGTCATCAGTCACGTCTTTAGGTTGTGGGAACGTTGTGGTTGTGGGAACATCGTCGGGACATGACAAGAGATATGTTCCAAAAACAATCAAATTGTCCATTTGTGCTAACATCCCAGATAATATTTGTATCAGGGCGCACAAAACATTCCTTTGATATTGCAAGAATGTTGACAGAACAGCCTGTGAGCTCTTTAAATGGTTCCCAGAGTGTTTAATTAGGTTGTGGGAACAGTGCAAGAGAGATTCCCAAACCACAAAATACACTCAGTTGTGATGACATTCTTTAAGTTAGGTTACACAGGATATTCCCTTAATGTTGTAAAATTGTTGACCCAACACCTGGTCTTTAAAGGTTCCCAGAGTATTTAATTAAGTTATGTGAGATGTCTGGGATGTTGCAAGAGCATTCTAGTTATATTCACATATTGTATTAACAAAGAAAAGTCACTCAATGTTGCACAATGTTCCACACTTTCCAAATAAGTAAGTGTTTCTGATGTTCATAACCTATTTGTTTTAGGTTTAACATAATATGCCATTGATGCTCACGCAATATACATTTGATCTTGTCTTGGAGGTTCTCAGAACATTTGGAACATGTTATATTTCAGTTTGACATCATATTACCACATGCTCTGCATTCACATTTCTAGTTTCTTATAGCATAAGAAATACGATTGGAATTCATCCCCATTATGTTTCTCTCCAGCTTTAAAAGCAATTCACATTTAGTATTGTATTCTAGACCCACTAGTACAAGGTGATGTAGACACACAGCATACAATTTAATTCACGGGGAATGTAATCATAGAAACACAACCATATTATTTACACTTCATATGTTGACAATCTGCACATGTTGCGTTTGGACACATGTTCTTTGGATTTGTGTTCAAGTCAGTAACCCTCCACGCGACCAGGGGAAAGCTGGGGTGTTGTAGTGTTTTTTCAGTCTACAGTATATAGATCAGGTATTATGGTTAATCAGGACACAGAACATAGTTTCTGAGGTATTCAAATGTTCACATCCTCTTCATATGCTGTGTACTTGTAAAACTGTGTTTTATGATTTTTGTTCTTCCTCACGCTGATAGTCTTAGGAACTGTAATTTTAGTTCGATAGACATTTATAAAGCTTCCTTTAAATAACTTGTCTTGTTGTGTATTCATATACTGTACGTCTTAAATACCGATCAGAAACTTTTACTCATTTGACATTTTCTCCATTTCAATCCAAACACATAAAAATGCATGCAATACCAATTCTGCAAAATGATGTCATATTAAATATACAAAAGCGAATTCAGGTTCAATGCAATCATCTTTTTTTTCTTACATTTTCTGTGCTGTCCTCTCCAATATCTTAATTTAGCACATTAAAGGATACAAAAACAGTTAATCATTCAATATGAAAAGACTGGTGATTTATCACACAATTGAATAGAATTTGGTTTGCTGTGCCAAATTTGATATTCTTCAGATGAGCACCATTGTGGGCACTATGGATTCTAAAATAAACCCACCTGCTGTTCACCAGTTCTTCTGTGTGGTGCAGAACGAAAAGTTAAAATCAATGTAAGTTTCCAGGTCTTGTACCTCCACATTCCTGTGATTACAATTGAATGCACCGATGAAAACAATACTTGACCTTGTGTACTGTACTCCTTTTTCAATGTGTGAATGCTAAATCCTATCACAGACTATGACTTTTCCCCTTCCGCCCCTTGTTATTTAAAGCTTTATAAAAATCTATCCAACCAATAAGACTTCCATAAGACTTTCAACACATTAATGAAGACAAATCTCCATGAAAGGCAGTGTTACATGTACCGAGCACTGACCTCAACCTCCGCCTGCGAACCAGGCATAATCGCCCAAAATCAGTGCCCGACCTCACTAATGCTCTTGTGGCTGAATGGAAGCAAGTCCCCCGCAGCAATGTTCCAACATCTAGTGGAAAGCCTTCCCAGAAGAGCGGAGGCTGTTATAGCAGCAAAGTGGGGACCAACTCCATAATAATGCCCATGATATTGGAATGAGATGTTCGATGAGTAGGTGTCCACATACTTTTGGTCATGTAGTGTATCTAATGTTCTCAAAATGTATTAGGGAAAGGGGGATACCTAGTCAGTTGTACAACTGAATACCTTCAACTGAAATGTGCCTTCTGCATCTATAAATACAAAAATGTCTTTAACTGGCAATTCTATGAACAGTCTTGTGTACGTTTTAAATTGACACAATGCCTGTTAGCAAAGGTGTCAGATAGAGCATGCAGGGATCTGTAGTCTTGCATGATGTCTATGTTGATGCTAATTAGCGTTTTCCAATCTGAGAGTGAATAGAGCCGAATATATTTATAAAAGTCACCGTGTCTGAGAGAGTTATCAAAACATCACACCAGGGTAAGCCTACACGAAACACCGGCCTTATTTTAAGTGTTTCTAAAATTCCCTATGGGAAAAACAATTGGAACCATTTCCCTGTTTAACTGCTACATTTTATGGGTATTATGACAACTCCTTTGCTGTTGTGCGGGGATTGATTTGCACTTTTCGCACCAAAGTACGTTTTTCTCTAGGAGACAGAACGAGTCTCCTTCCTGAGCGTTATGACGACTGCTTGATTCTATGGTGTTTATACTACAGATTAATGTCAATGTGGTACCTTTAGGCGTTTGGAAATTGCTCCAATGGATGAACCAGACTTGTGGAGGTCTACAATTTGT
This sequence comes from Oncorhynchus masou masou, assembly GCF_036934945.1. Taxonomy (NCBI): domain Eukaryota; kingdom Metazoa; phylum Chordata; class Actinopteri; order Salmoniformes; family Salmonidae; genus Oncorhynchus; species Oncorhynchus masou. Next base: position 33,957,555 of record NC_088219.1, read on the forward strand.
TTTCTGAGGTCTTGGCAGATTTATTTTGATTTTCCCATGATGTCAAGCAAAGGGGTACTGAGTTTGAAGGTGGGCCTTGAAATACATCCACAGGTACACCTCCAATTGACTCAAATGATGCCAATTAGCCTAACAGAAGATTCTAAAGCCATGACATAATTTTCTGGAATGTTTCAAGCTGTTTAAATGCCCAGTCAATTTAGTGTATTTAAACCTTCGACCCACTGGAATTGTGATACAGTGAATTATAAGTGAAATAATCTGTCTGTAAACAATTGTTGGAAAAATTACTTGTGTCACGCACAAAGTAGATATCCTAACCGACTTGCCAAAACTATAGTTTGTTAACAAGAAATTTGTGGAGTGGTTGAAAAACGAGTTTTAATGACTCCAACCTAAGTGTATGTAAACGTCAGACTTCAACTGCAGAGTTGAAATATATTCAATTTTGAGTTTGCATCCCAATATTGCACTTATGTACTGTACATCACAGAAGACTGAAATATAACAAAACAATTTAACATAGAAAGACTGGAATTTCGGCAGATTAAGAAGATAATGTTTGTTAGTTATGAATTTATGAAAAATATTAATAACATTCCACTCATAAGAGAAACCAAGGCTGTTGAGTCTGCTGATAAGAATACAGTGATTGACAGAGTCGAAAGCCTTGGCCAGGTCGATGAAGACGGCTGCACAGTACTGTCTTTTATCAATGGCGGTTATGACATTTAGTACCTTGAGCATGGCTGAGGTGCACCCGTGACCAGCTCGGAAACCGGATTGCACAGTGGACAGTGGAGAAGGTACGGTGGGATTCTAAATGGTCAGTGATCTGTTTATTAACTTGGCTTTCGAAGAGTTGAGAAAGCCAGGGCAGGATGGATATAGGTCTATAGCAGTTTGTGTCTAGAGTGTCACCCCCTTTGAAGAGAGGAATGACCGTGGCAGCTTTCCAATCTTTAGGGATCTCGGACGATACGAAAGAGAGGTTGAACAGACTGGTAATAGGGGATAATTTTAGAAAGAGAGGGTCCAGATTGTCTAGCCCAGATGATTTGTAGGGGTCTAGGCTTTGCAGCTCTTTCAGAACATCTGCGGTCTGTATTTGGGTGAAGGAGAAGCTGGGGAGGCTTGGGCAAGTAGCTGTGGGGGGTGGGGGGCTGTTGGCCAGGGTTGGGGTAGCCAGGAGGAAAGCATGGCCAGCCGTAGAGAAATGCTTGTTGAAATTCTCGATAATGGATTTATCGGTGGTAACAGTATTACCTAGCCTCAGTGCAGTGGGCAGCTGGGAGGAGATGCTTTTTTTCTCCATGGACTTTACAGTGTCCCAAAACTTTTTGGAGTGAGAGCTACAGGATGCAAATTTCTGTTTGAGAAAGCTAGTCTTTACTATCCTGACTGACTGCGTGTATTGGTTCCTGACTTCCCTGAAAAGTTGCATATCGCGGTGACTATTCGATACTAGTTCAGTCCGCCACAGGATTTTTTTGTGCTGGTCGAGGGCAGTAAGGTCTGGAGTGAACCAAAGGCTATATCAGTTCTTAGATCTACATTTTTTGAAAGGGGCATGCTTTTTAAGATTGTGAGGAAATTACTTTTAAAGAACGAGTGAGGTCATTTGGTAATTTGACAGCAGGGAAGGAGTCTTTTCCCAATTCCATCAAAGTAAGACCTCTATATTCTTGACTTTTTCCGCGTTGTTATGTTACAGCCTTGTTCTAAAATAACCAATCTAAACACAATACACCAAATTAACAAAGCAAAAACAGGGTTTTAAACATTTTTGCAAATGTATAAAAAAACGTAAGTATTCAGACCCTATGAGACTTGAAATTGAGCTTTGGTGCATCCTGATGCCATTGATCATCCTTGAGATGTTTCTACAACTTTGAAGCCACCTGTGGTAAATTCAATTGATTTGACATGATTTGGAAAGGCACACACTTGTCTATATAAGGTCCCACAGTTGACAGTGCATATCAGAGCAAAAACCAAGCCACGAGGTCGAAGGAATTGTCAGTAGAGCTCCAAGACAGGATTGTGTCAAACAACACATCTGGGGAATGGTACCAAAACATTTTTGCAGCATTGAACGTCCTCAAGAACAAAGTGGCCATCATTCTTAAATGGAAGAAGTTTAGAACCATCAAGACTCGTCCTAGAGCTGGCCGCCTGGTCAAACTGAGCAATTGGGGAGAAGGGTCTTGGTCATAGAGGTGACCAAGAACCCAATGGTCACTCTGACAGAGCTCTTCTGTGGAGATGTTGAACCTCCCAGAAGGACACCCATCTCTGCAGCACTCCTCCAATCAGGCCTTTATGGTAGAGGGGCCAGACGGAAGCCACTCCTCAGTAAAAGGCATGACAGCCCGCTTGTAGTTTGCCAAAAGGCACCTAAAGACTTTCAGACCATGAGAAACAAGATTCTCTCGTCTGATGAAACCAAGATTGAACTCTTTGCCCTGAATGCCAAGCATCACGTCTGGAGGAAACCTGGTACCATCCCTACGGTGAAGCATGGTGGTGGCAGCATCATGCTGTGGGGATGTTTTTCAGTGACAGAGACTGGGAGACTAGTCAGGATGAACAGAGCAAAGTACAGAGAGATCCTTGATGAAAACCTGTTCCAGAGAGCTTAGGACCTCAGACAGGGGTAAAGGTTCACCTTCCAACAGGACAACCACCCTAAGCACACAGCCAAGACAAAGCAGTAGTGGCTTCGGGACAAGTCTCTGAATGTCCTTGAGTGGCCCAGCCAGTGCCCGGACTTGAAACGATTGAACATCTCTGGAGAGACCAGAAAATAGCTGTGCAGCGACACTCTCCACCCAACCTGACAGAGAGGATCTGCAGAGAAGAATGGGAGAAACTCTCCGAATACAGGTGTGCCAAGCTTGTAGCGTCATACCCAAGAAGATTCAAGGCTGTAATCGCTGCCAAAGGTGCTTCAACAAAGTACTGAGTAAAGGGACTGACAACTTAAGTAAATGTAATATTTTATTATATTTAAAAAAAAAATAAACTTGATCTAAAACGCTGTTTTTGCTTTGTCTTCATGGGGTATTGTGTATAGATTAAAGGGAAAAAAATATCAATCCAGTTTCGAATAAGGCTGTAATGTAACAAAATGTGAAAAAAGACAAGGGGTCTGAATACTTTCTGACTGCACTGAATACAAAAGTATGTGGACAACCCTTTATGTTAGTGGATTGCTGACAGGTGTATAAGGTAGAGCACACAGCCATGCATTATACAAATCAAATCAAATGTATTTATATAGCCCTTCGTACATCAGCTGATATCTCAAAGTGCTGTACAGAAACCCAGCCTAAAACCCCAAACAGCAAGCAATGCAGGTGTTGAAGCATGTTGGCTCGGAAAAACTCCCTAGAAAGGCCAAAACATAGGAAGAAACCTAGAGAGGAACCAGGCTATGAGGGGTGGCCAGTCCTCTTCTGGCTGTGCCGGGTGGAGATTATAACAGAACATGTCCAAGATGTACAAATGTTCATAAATGACCAGCATGGTCAAATAATAGGTCTGGGACAGGTAGCACGTCCGGTGAACAGGTCAGGATTCCATAGCTGCAGGCAGAACAGTTGACACTGGAGCAGCAGCACAGCCAGATGGACTGGGGACAGCTTGGAGTCATCATGCCATGGAGTCCTGAGGCATGGTCCTAGGACTCAGGTCCTCTGAAAGAGAGAAAGAAAGAGAGAAAGAGAGAATTAGAGAGAGCATACTTAAATTCACACAGGACACCGGATAAAACAGGAGAAGTACTCCAGATATAGCAAAATGACCCTAGCCCCCCGACACATAAACTACTGCAGCATAAATACTGGAGGATGAGACAGGAGGGGTCAGGAGACACTGTGGCCCCATCCAATGATATCCCCGGACAGGGCCAAACAGGAAGGATATAACCCCACCCACTTTGCCAAAGCACAGCCCCCACACCATTTGAGGGATATCTTCAACCACCAACTTACCATCCTGAGACAAGGCCGAGTATAGCCGACAAAGACCTCCGCCACGGCACAACCCAAGGGTTGGCAGTAGAATGGCCTTACTGAAGAGCTCAGTGACTTTCAACATGGCACTGTTATAGGATGCCACTTTTCCAACAAGTAGGTTCGAAAAATGTAAGTAAATGTCAACTGTAAGTTCTGTTATTGTGAAGTGGAAACGTCTAGGAGCAACAACGGCTCAGCTGCGAAGTGGTAGGCCACACAAGCTCACAGAATAGGACTGCTGAGTGCTGAAGAGCGTAGCGCATAAAATCGTCTGTCCTCGGTTGCAACACCCACTACCGAGTACCAAACTGTCTCTGGAAGCAACGTCAGCACATTATATTTTTGTTGGGAGCTTCATGAATTGGGTTTCCATGGCCAAGCAGCCGCACACAAGCCTAAGATCACAATGCGCAATGCCAATCGTCGGCTGGAGTGGTGTAAAGCTCACCGCCATTGGAGTCTGGAGTAGTGAAAAAATGTGTTCCCTGGAGTGATAAATCCTCTTCACCATCTGGCAGTCCAACGGACGAATCTGTGTTTGGCGGATGCCAGGAGAATGCTACCTGCCTGAATACATAGTGCCATCTGTAAAGTTTGGTGGAGGAATAATTATCTGGGACTGTTATTCATGGTTCAGGCTAGGCCCCTTCGTTCCAGTGAAGGGAAATCTTAACGCTACACCAGACAATGACATTCTAGACGATTCTGCGCTTCCAACTTTGTGGCAACAAAGGCCCTTTCCTGTTTTAGCACAACAATGCCCCCGTGCACAAAGCGAGGACCATACAGAAATGGTTTGTGCAAATCGGTGTGGAAGACCTAGCCTGGCCTGCAAAGAGCCCTGACCTCAACCCCATCAAACACCTTTGGGAGGAATTGGAATGCCGACTGTGACCCAGGCCTAATCGCCCAACATCAGTGCCCAAACTCACTAAAGCTCTTGTGGCTGAATGGAAGCAAGTCCATGCAGTAATGTTCCAGCATCTGGTGGAAAGGGGACCGACTTCATAATAATGCCTATGATTTTGGAATGAGATGTTTGACGGACATATGTCCACATACTTTTGGTCATGTAGTGTTTCTCCTTGCCTCCTTTTCAACTGTATCGGAGTATGTAAGTTGGGGGCAGTAATACTGACATGGATATATTTGGCTGCCAAACTTTCCCCACTGACTACACATTTCAACACAATATTTAAATAATATTACACCATTCTAAAATTATTTCATTACATTTTTTAAATGGCCTGGCTCCCCCTCCACTTAGTACTTTTGTTAAACAGAAAACCCAAACATACGGCAGCAGATCCACAAGGTCTGCCAAGAGAGGTGACTGTATAGTTCCCTTAAGGAAAAGCACTTTAAGTCAATCTGGTTTCTCTGTGAGCGCTGCCATCAGACACACATAACTGCACCACCTATCACACTTTCACAAAAAACATGAAGACATGGCTAAAGGTCAATCAGATTTGTGAACATAATCCCTAGCTGTGTATTGCTGCTTTCCATGTTGTCTGTTGTCTGTAGCTTGTGAGGTGTGGAAACAATTTGTTGCTTTTTGTGTTATGTTGCTCTGTCTGCATGCTATGTCTTGCTTGTCCTATGTTGCTCTGTGTGTGCTCACTGCTCATTGGTTGTCTGTAATTGTTTTTAAAAACCTGCCCATGGATTGTGGTTGAAAATTAGCCATTTGTTAAAACCGGCACTTTTACTGAAACATTGATTAATGTGCACACTCCCTGTAAAAATACAAATTAATTCAAACGAGGTAAGTCAGTTAAGAACAAATTCTTACTTACAATGACGGCCTACCTCGTGGACACTGGGTCAAGTGTTCATCGCCCTATGGGACTCCCAATCATAGCCAAATGTGATACAGCCTGAAAAATGAATGTGCCCTTGAGCAAAGAACGTAACCCTAATTTTATCCAGGGGAGCTGTACTACTATGGCGGACCCTGCAAAACAACACATTTCACTTTACCTCCCCGGTGTATATTTTTACATCTCTATTAGGTTCAATGTTATTACATTGAAGTGAAAAGACTGGCATTCATTCAACTGGAGCTTGCGTTGTCTCCAGCAAGTTAGGTAGAGACTCTAAATTTTGAATCTAAAAAAATATTCATATTTTTCCGTCATTGTCTTTTGATGAACAAAAACATGTTCTATCATAGTTGCTCAAAATTGATCAGAAATTGCTACTCTAGTTTGTTCTTTGCAATTTTGTTTTTTTGTTCTTCCTCCTCCCTGTACCCCTATTTTTACAGTACTGTACCCTGCATCTCACAAACTTGTCCTTTGTCTCTGTGATACTGTAATTCTTGTTCTTTGTTGATATGAACCTGCAACCAGTCAAAATCTATTGAGCAGTCAATACTGTTAATAAATGGAAAGCACAATGTTCAGGGCCATACAATTTGTCCATTGTACAGTATACAGCCTACAATGCACTGTACTACAGTATACAATACTAAAAGGGACAAAAATCAAAGGAGTAAAACATGTGATCAATGTGCACTCTAAGTCCTGCTTCCCTCATTGTCAGTCCATGGACAAGAACATGGTCTATAATTGTTGCTCGAATTTCATCAGATATTTGTGTTTTACCATGTGAAATGGTTTAAGGTATTGACAACAGACTGCATACTTAGCTAAATGAGTTCAGGCAACTGAGAACTTTGTTCAGCCAATGGGTTTTTAGTGTTTTAGCAATTGAGAAAAACTGTAATATTGCCAAAGCAAGTGAAATAGATAATAAACAAAAGTGAAATAAACAATACAAATTAACAGTAAACATTACACTCACAGAAGTTCCAAGAAAATAAAGACATTTCAAATGTTATATTATCTCTTTCTCTCTCTAAGAATTACTTTGCGTTTCCCAGACATGAGCAAAGAATGTACACAACCTCCATCTGGTTCTTGTTCATTTCCTTGTTACGCACGACAAGCAAAGTAAAAGAGCAGAGTTGATTATGCTTAGCCGTGGGGCACCGGTCTATGGCAAGTGACACGAACATTGAAGAGTAATATGCGCTTCTTTGTCCTGTTTGTCAACAAGGCAGCACGGTGCAATCCAGAAACGTACCACACCTTTTTCCATCAAATATGTTTGAATTTTCAAACTAGTTTTCATTGGGAAGGCAGTTAAAACACTTTTTTTTTAATCAAAAGGAATCACTTTTGCATGTAAAAACACAGAATCCTACTCGTTTTTCCACGTGTTTACTTACGCAACTTTGGTTTTGAGCCGACTTCTCCGTGGGCTTTGAACCGGGTACCTGGATCACGCCCAGGAGGAGGTTCCAAAATGAATGCAATCAACTTTGACCTGGAGCAAAACACACCTAACCCGGGCGTATGGCCCAGATTAATCAAATCTCCTAACTCTCTTGTGAGTAGGGTCTGTTTGTCATGGGGGCATAGTCTGCTGTAGACCCAATGAGAAAAAAGAAGGGGCAAAGACAGAACAGCTAGCAAGGAGCCATTGTCATGACAGGCCCCCTTGGCAGGGATCGCCCCCTCGACACTTGCCGCAATCAGACCATTTTGGAAAATGTTGCATAACGTCATATATGTTATGAATTCCAATTTGTACAATATGTTACACATTTTTTATTCCTTAAGATCCCTGACTGTATCTTTAATAAACAAAGACATTATGACAACAGTCACACAAAGGAACAGTGGCCTCTGTCGCTGGGTGGTCGTTGGCTGTGTTTATTTACAACGCATCATTGGAAGATCAGAGACCCGAAAAGGAAACTTTTTGCCAAGGGAAACTCGACTTTCCATTGTGTCACCTTCAAATCAAATCAAATGTTATTGGTCACATACAGATGGTTAACAGATGTTAATGCGAGTGTAGCGAAATGCTTGTGCTTCTAGTTCCGACGGTGCAGTAATATCTAACAAGTAATCTAACAAATCCCCAACAACTAACTAATACACACAATTCTAAAAGGGGTGAAGGAGAATATGTACATATAAGTATATGAATGAGCGATGGCCGACGGCATAGGCAAGGTGCAATAGATGGTATAAAATACAGTACACATATGTGATATGAGTAATGTACACAATATTAAAGTGGCTTTGTTTTAAAGTGACTACTGATCCATTTATTAAAGTGGCCAGTGATTGGGTCTCAATGTAGGCAGCAGCCTCTCTGAGTTAGTGATACGGTTGATCTACCTGATGACGCATGTGACCAACTCTGCTCTTTTCAGATAAGCCCTTATGCGACAACATAGGGATGCAAAATTTCAACATGTGATAACATGAAACTACATGTAACAGCATGTAAACACGTGAAAAAACGATCTCGTGAAATAAATATGACAACATGGGCATGCAGAATTTCACCATGTGATACCATGACACTACACTACACTACATTTGAGCACATGTGAAACCCCAGGTATCAAATGCAATTTATAATATTTTACTTTGAAAGGCAATATTTACTTTAATTCATTTTAAACAGTCATGGTCCCTTGCAAGTTAAGTCTGGTTCCCGGTTTGTCCCAGGGACGTCTCCAAAGACCTTCCTAAAACATTGTGTCATGGTTCCTTGTGGGGTTTATGTCTTGTTGTGGGGGAAATACAGTTCACATTCTGTACATGTCAGTACATACGCACAATAAGTAGGTCACATTTAAAAATATATATATATATTTAACATTTATTTAACTAGACAAGTCAGTTAAGAACCAATTCTTATTTACAATGACGGCCTACCCTGCGGGGACGGGGGCTGGAATTAAAGACAAAAATTAATTAAATTAAAATATAGGAAAAAACACATCACGACAAGAGAGACAACACAACACTACATCAAGGGAGACCTAAAGACAACAACATAGCATGGCAGCAACACATGACGACACAGCATGATAACAACACAATATGACAACAACATGGTAGCAACACAACATGGCAGCAGCACAAAACATGGTACAAACATTATTGGGTCCAGACAACAGCACAAAGGGCAAGAAGGTAGAGACAACAATACATCACGCAAAGCAGCCACATGGGGGAGAGGAGTTGTGCTGTGAGGTGTTGCTTTATTTGTTATTTTTTTAACCTGGGGTACAAACCTGCGGTACAAAAAGGTCAAAGGTACACTTCACTTCACAGGTACACATATAAACTCACATCTAGTTCAGTACCTTGTATGTATAATGGGACACTGTTCGACCCAATATTTTGAATATAAGGTACGATCGTCACTGTGCTTTGAGAGGTGCTGGAAATGTACTGGTCGTTGTTAGCATATTTTGGGGCGTGGTCAATATTCGTTTATTTGTGCCAACCATCAGTGGAACTATTGTGTCAGTTTAATTGTTTGATGGTTATGCTAATGTTACTTTAACAACACCCTAGATATATGTTCTGCTCTAGTGTGTCAAGCCTGCTAGGTGTGTTGAAAATAAGTTCATTGCTCAAGGCTTTGATTAATACTGTGTAGGTTAGTGGCACATGCTGGTTAAAATAATGATATACTGAACAAAAATATAATTGCAGCATGTTTTGTTAGCTGAAATAAAAGACCCACAAATGTTTCCATATCATTTTTCTCTAATTTTGTCCACATATTTGTTTACATTCCTGTTAGTGAGCATTTCTCCTTTGCCAAGATTATCCATCCAGCTGACAGATGTGGCATATCAAGAAGCTGATTAAACAACATGATCATTACACAAGTGCACCTTGTGCTAGGAACAATAAAAGGCCACTCTAAAATGTGCAGTTTAGTCACACAACCCAATGCCACAGATGTCTCAGGTTTTGAGGGAGTTGGCATGCTTACTGCAGGAATGTCCAACAAAGCTGCTGCCGGAGAATTGATTGTTAAATTCTCTACCATAAGCCTCCTCCAATATCATTTTAGAGAATTTGGTAGTACGTCCATCCGGTCTCACAACCGCATACCATGCATAACCACACCAACACAGGACCGCCACATCCTGCTTCTTCACCTGGGGAATTGTTTGAGACCGGCCACCTGGACAGCTGATGAAACTGAGGAGTATTTCTGTCTGTAATAAAGCCAGTTTGTTTGGGAAAAATGCATTCAGTGGGTGGGCCTATGCCCACCCATGGTTGCGTCCCTGCCAAGTCAAGTGAAATCCATAGATTAGAGCCTAATACATTTATTTCAATTGTCTGATTTCCTTAAATGAACTTTCTCAGTAAAATCGGTGAAATTGTTGCATGTTGCATTTATATTATTGTTCAGTGTAGATGATGTGCCACACCCTGTAGCCGCGTGAGCGGTGCAGCCTTTTTGTCTTCCACCAAACACAGCTTCAGATGATCACGTGCGTCTGACAAAGTGATACAGGCATTGGCACACTGCTTTTGAAGTACACTGCTTAGCTATTTCGACGCATGCATCGGAGCTGCAGTATCAAACGTAACCTTACTGCTTTACTGTGAAGAGGATATTATTGTTGCCAGAAGTTGCTGTGAATTTGTCATTTCTTAACTGGAAACTATTTGTCAGTAAGTTATTGTAAAAGTCACAATAACTTACTGGCAAAATGTTGACAGTAACCTACAGGAAGGACACTTGCTGCCAATAGCAGTCTTGCCATTAACCTTATGTTCCTTCACTGACTCTTCTGTTGACAACATGCACATCACTTGCTGACTGGCAGCCTACTGTAACAGCGGTAGCCTGTCAGAAGACTGCAGGCATGGCTAATTCTAGGTGTGGTTTTCAACAAGCTCTTTTTGGTGTCCCGTTAGAGGAAATGTCATCCCAGTTAATATGGTCTGTTCATAAACATTACATGTGTACACTGTTAGTTCTGCAGCCCTGTTAAAAGCTGGCTGGAGTGAATATAATACTGATAAATCTGAAGCTATTTCAATTATAACTAATCACCATGAAATTGTACTACTCACTTCACTACCAGGCCATCAAGTTTGTGAGTGAAGAATTACCTACAATAAGTCACTCTGAATTTCACAATAACCCACTTGCAACTAGTTGACAGTAAATTATTAAAAATTAAACAACTGTCTGTGAACCAGATGCCATTAATCTGCTGGAAAAGGCACAGTAACCTCTAAGCCAGGGCTGTCCAACCCTATTCCTGGAGAGCTACCATCCTGTAGGTTTTCACAACAACCCTAACCTAGCTCACCTGATTCTAATAATTAGCTGGTTGATAAACTGAATCAAGTTATTTACAACTGGGGTTGAAAGGAAAACCTACAGGAGGGTAGCTCTCTAGGGAAAAAAATCTAAGGAGGGTAGCTCTTCATCAACATAACAATACAAAAACTACTTAGACTGGTACAAAATGTCCACTGTTGACACGAATGCAACATATTTTACACCATGTCCCTAAATATGCCAATGAGGCCCGCCAGCACATAGCGCCCATCTACATTTCAATGTGCAGTAATGATTGTACCTAATGCTGCGTTGGTGACCGAGTGGGAAGCGGGATTTTTCCTGTTCAAGTGGGAAAAATTCACTTCTATTTACTACTCCCACATGCTGACCACTGACGTCTCCTACTGAGGAAATTACTTGCCATAGATGTTCAATTAGATTTAAGTCAAACTTGTAACTCGGCCACTCAGGAACATTCACTGTCTTCTTGGTAAATAACTCAAGCAACCATTCCATTGACCCCATTCCAGCCATTATTATGAGCCATCCTCCCCTGAACTCTAGTTTAGATTTGGCTTTGTGTTTTAGGTCATTGTCCTATTGAAAGGTGACTAAATCTGGAAAGCAGACTGAACCAGGTTTTCCTCTAGGATTTTGCCTCTGCTTAGTTCCATTTCATTTCTTTTTTATCCTGAAAAGCTCCCCAGTCCCCAGTCCACTTACGAACATACCCATAACATGATGCAGCCAGTTCTCTGCTGCCAATGACTGGAACGAACTACAAAAATCTCTGAAACTGGAAACACTTATCTCCCTCACTAGCTTTAAGCACCAACTGTCAGAGCAGCTCACAGATTACTGCACCTGTACATAGCCCACCTATAATTTAGCCCAAACAACTACCTCTTTCCCTACTGTATTTAATTAATTAATTAATTTATTTTGCTCCTTTGCACCCCATTATTTTTATTTCTACTTTGCACATTCTTCCACTGCAAATCTACCATCCCAGTGTTTTACTTGCTATATTGTATTTACTTTGCCACCATGGCCTTTTTTTGCCTTTACCTTCCTTATCTCACCTCATTTGCTCACATCGTATATAGACTTGTTTCTATTGTATTATTGACTGTATGTTTGTTTTAATCCATGTGTAACTCTGTGTCGTTGTATGTGTCGAACTGCTTTGCTTTATCTTGGCCAGGTCGCAATTGTAAATGAGAACTTTTTCTCAACTTGCCTACCTGGTTAAATAAAGGTGTGGGGGGGGGGGAAACTATGCTTGAAAATATGGAGAGTGGTACTCAGTAATGTGATGTATTGGATTTGCCAAGCAGTGGTGTTAAGTACTTCATAAACAATACCTAAAGTACTACTTTGGTACTTTTTTGGAGTATCTGTACTTTACTATTTATATTTTTGACTACTTTTACTTCTCTACCCCCCCCCCAAAAAAATATGTATGTACTTCCTACCCAATACATTTTCCCTGACACCCAAAAGTACTCGTCACATTTTGAATACTTAGCAAGACAGGAAAGAGTGTTGGAGCGTGCCCCTGGCATCAAAAAAAGTGCTGTCTGATTTGCTTAATATAAGGATTTAGAAATTATTTACACTTTTACTTTTAATACTTAAGTATATTTAAAACCAAATACTTTTAGACTTTTACTCAAGTAGGATTTTATTGGGTGACTTTCACTTGAGTCATTTTTTATTAAGTTGTCTTTACTTTTACTCAAGTGTGACAATTAGGTACTTTTTCCACCACTGGCACAATTTCTTTTGCATTATTACCTTAATGCCTTGCTGCAAACAGGATGCCTGTTTTGGAATATTTCTTATTCTGTACAGTCTTCCTTCTGTTCACTCTGTCAATTAGGTTAGTATTGTGAAGTAACAATGCTGTTGATCCATCCTCAGTTTTCTCCTGTCACAGCCATAAAACCCTGTAACTGTTTTAAAGTCACCATTGGCCTCATGGTGAAATCCCTGAGCGGTTTCCTTCCTTTCCGGCAACTGAGTTAGGAAGTGACTGGGTGTATTGATACACCATAAAAAGAGTCATTAATAACTTCACCATGCTCAAAGGGGTAATCAATGTCAGCTTTTTTTTTTACCCATCTACCAATAGGTGCTCTTTGCGAGGCATTGGAAAACCTTCTTTGTCTTTGAGGTTGAATCTGTATTTGAAATGTTCTGCTCGACTAAGATATCTTACAGATAATTGTACGTGTGGGGTACAGAGACGAGGTAGTCATAAGAAAATCACGTTAAACACCATTATTGCACACAGAGTGAGTCCATGCAACTTGTTAAGAAAACAGTTACTACTGAACTTATTTGCCATTACAAAGGCTTGCCATAACAAGGGGTTGAATACTAATTGGCAAACATTTTCCTTTTTAGTTAATGGGTTAAAAAAGAGACACACAAAAATAAACTTTGACATTATAGGGTATTGTGTGTAGGCCAGTGACAAAAACATCTAAATGCAATCAATTTTAAATTCAGGCTGTAACACTACAAAATGTGGAAAAAGTCAAGGAGTGTGAATATTTATGAAGGCACTGTATGTTCTTGGTAACAAATAACCATCTGGTAGCACTGCTGAGATATGAATGCACGCCAGAACAAAATGTTGCAAGTTCAAATCACGAGATCATTTATGCACACTTATTCTGACGATTAGAAAAAAATTTGAGCATTATTGATTTGATTTACTTATTTCAGCTATTTGAGGGTTTTTCTGTATCGTTGTTTAATGTTTCTCGACTTTCCTAATATTAAGCACATTGTTTATCTTTACAGCAAGAGTATAGCCTACCTGGCTGGCATGAAAACTAACCACAGGAAAAGCGTCCTCCATTCACTATTTAAGTGCATAGATGACATGTATTTTTCCCGCTGCCTCTGTTTCAAGATAGGTGCATGATAATGGTTCCTTCTAAATCAGAACAAATTTCACACATATATTATTTAGTTAATGTAAAGACAAGAAGAAATCAAGAATAGTCTGATCGGTGATAATATTAGCCTATCAATTGTGAATGACATATTACCACTTGTGACTGATGCCCAGCATAGGAAACTGCCATTTTTTTCTCTCAACATTTTCTAATCCTAGTTGCACACCTCATGTTGTCTAGCCCATAGGCCTATATGTTTCGATAAGGTTTCTATCACAACCAAATAACTTCTTAAAACTAAGCACATTAGTCCGCTTTACAAGGGGTTTAGAGCTTAACTGTCATACATATGCAGCATGTTAGTTTCAAGTTTCGGGAAGATCATTTTCACATAAAAATGCACCTTTATAATAAAAGCATGACATGCATAATCACATTTGAGGTCACTTTTGATGTCTTCCCGCTAATGGAACATTTGCGCTTTTAGCCTACTGCCATGTGCGCATTGCTGCTCTTATAATGTGAAGAAACAGCCTAATAGTTTATCAACATTTTAAGCTAAATGTTTTGAACTGTTGCACCAGTCACATTGTGTAAAAATGTTTTGGGATGCTAGTGCTAGTTGTATTAATTTGGGATCTATTGCATCCCACAACTGTCCCAGACTATGTTTGCAATATTTATTTCTCACAAAGAATAGGTCGACTTTTGTACTTTGGGGGATAGTAGATTGACATAGGCTAATGCTTTGCTGTTCATTAGGCCTACTCATCTTGTTGGCTGACGAAAAGCAAATGTGGACAGTTCTTCCAATATCTTCAATATGCACCTCGGAATTTGATAAGGTGCGTGCGCAGTTGCATCCCTGATGTGTCTGTCTTCACTTGTAGCCTGTGAGAAAGACCCGATAATGTGATGGAGAGCCATGTGAGAGGTGCTTTGGAGCGCGTGGCACTCAGGGAGAAGGGCACAACGGCCACTGGCCGCAATAGGCATGTTTTTTAGGGTGCATTATAGCCACAAAGGGGATTCCGCCGTGAAATTCGAGGCATTGTCAAGTGCTTGTCAAATTGTGAATGAGAGACTGATGCAGTGTGTACAGCCTGCGCCTTTCAAGGAACTTTTTTCAAATCATCATTAGAGTCCCATCATGCAGTCTTACAATGTATTAAAAATCAAAACATATAGCCCAATGTTTGTAGAACAACTGAAGTTACATTAATAACTCTAAGTTAAGCATATAGGAGTTCCTATTTCTTTGATAACCGCTCATCACAGAATAGCAGAATAAAATAATATAAATTAATGCCACAGAAATTCTAAGCAAATCTTGTCTGCTAAATGAACTAGTGTAGCCCACAGCCATTTGTCATAGCCACATCAGGACCTAACATATGGACAACTCAGAGTATGCTGTTCTGTTCTTCTGAAATAGATTACATGTTCTTCATATCATGCTTCTTTAGACCTGTCTAAAATAAAAAATTCATTTTGAAGGTTCAGGCTATATTTTTTATTTAACTAGGCAAGTCAGTTAAGAACAAATTGGTGTTTACAATAACAGCCTAGGAACTGTGGGTTAACTGCCTTGTTCAGGGGGAGAACAATTTTTACCTTGTCAGCTCAGGGATTTGATCTAGCAACTTTTGGTTGCTGACCCAACACTATAAACACTAGGCTACCTGCCACCCCCAAATATTACATGGATTTATTAGACTTTTTAAAACGTAGATGTTCCAAAGGTCTGCATCAGTGGCTTTGTGAAAGCCAGAAGATGCTAAATGTGTTTATGTTAATTAAAGGTCAATTGAGACCGAAAGTTATTTGCTTGACAATCTCTGGCTGGCAGAATTTGTTGACCGCAGCAGTCCTAAGTGGTGTATGTTATTCTGTTTTAATCTTACTCCTGAATCACTTTTTCTTGAGTGTATTTTTAACAAAGATTAGATTTACTTTGAAGTCCAAAGTGTAAGGTGAACTCAATTACTGACAAAGACATGGTGGTGTTGCAGGAAGCTCAGAATGCCGTGGACCAAAAGGTTGTGAGTTCAAATCACAGGAAATAACATGTTGAATAACAATCACTGTGTACATATACAATGTAGTGATGTGTGTCAAATATGTATGTTAAAAGCACTGTGTTTATCAATTTTTGTTTGCAGGGCACCCCCTATGGAAACTCATGTAGAAGGTTAAATGATCAGATGTGAACGGTTATGTGATCACATTTGAAAATCCACATATGAAACTTCATGTGAAATATCATCACGTGTAGTGTTCCAGAAACACATGGTTTCGCATGATTTCACATTTGCAAAACGTTTGGAAATGTCACGTGAAATCGTGTGGTTTTTCCGTAAGGAAGGTTACAGACATGACATGATAAGTTGTTTTTTTCTTATAAGGTGAGAGAATAAAGACAGTGTACAAAACATTAAGAACACCTGCTTTTTCTTTGCCATAGACTGACCAGGTGAATCCAGGGGTGTGTTCGTAAATTCACTCTGAAGTGCCAGATTGTGCTCAGAGTGTGCTCTGGGCGTTCGTAAATTTAGAGCGTTGTCAGGTTGTTCGTTCGTAAATTCAGCGTGAGTCGCTCTCTGAGTGTTCAGAGCACACATTGGACGCTCTGGCCGAGGAGTAGGGTTGATCCAAGCGTTCTGACCGCACAATGGTAGTCAAACACCAAACACCAAAACCAGCTAAAGTTAGCTAGCTTGCTAGCTATTTCCAGACATTGAGAGAACACCTCACTCTGACCATTTTTCTCACCGTCGCAGAGCTGGTTAGGCTGTTTTCATGTTATCCAGAGCGTTGGTGACTGTAACTGTGCTGCTGGCAAAAATTTAATTACGCTTTTTTGCTGACGTTTACAGACACCAGCCATATTCAACTGGTGTCGAGCATTTGTAAATTCATCAATTATTCTGCGCTCTGGCACACTCAGGTGAGAAGGAGTAGAGTTGATCCAAGCGTTCTGACCGCACAATGGTAGTCAAACACCAAACACCAAACACCAAACCAGCTAAAGTTAGCTAGCTTGCTAGCTATTTCCAGACATTGAGAGAACACCTCACTCTGACCATTTTTCTCACCGTCGCAGAGCTGGTTAGGCTGTTTTCATGTTATCCAGAGCGTTGGTGACTGTAACTGTGCTGCTGGCAAAAATTTAATTACGCTTTTTTGCTGATGTTTACAGACACCAGCCATATTCAACTGGTGTCGTGCATTTGTAAATTCATCAATTATTCTGCGCTCTGGCACACTCAGGTGAGAGTCCTCTGTAATCGGGAATAGATAGCCAGAGGGGATTTAAGAACGCACCTCAGGTGAAAGCTGATGTTGATGTCACTTGTTAAATTCACTTCAAATCAATGTAGATGAAGGGGAGGAGACAGGTTAATTAAATGAGGATTTTTAAGCCTTGAGGCATTTAAGACACATAGGGCACCCTCCCATCCCTTTCCCAGTCCCCTCCCTCAATCAGAGGGTGAATGGGCAAGACAAAAAATGCAAGTGCCTTTCAACGGGGTCTGGTAGTAGGTGCCAGGTTTGTGTCAAGGACTGCAGTGTTGCTGGGTTTTTCACGCAAAATAATTTCCTGTGTGTATCAAGAATGGTCCACCCCCCAATAGACATCCACCAACATTACATAACTGTGGGAAGCATTGGAGTCAATATGGGCCAGTATCCCTGTGGAACGCTTTTGACACCTTGTAGAGTCCATGCCCAGACAAATTGAGCCTGTTCTGAAGGCAAAAGGGGGTGGGGATTGTTTTTTTAATGTTTGTGCACTCAGTGTATGTGCAAGTAACTGAAGTGTTACTGAAGGGGAGCCAATAACTTCAGTCCATACTTGTGATGATGGAGGATGACAGGTTATGTGGTTAGAGATGTGGGGATGTTTTTCAGGTGGTCAGCCAAACTTCTGTGGATATGAGATTTTTAAGGAAGTTTAGTCATTTATTGAACATAACTTTATGTTGGAAATGTTACTTCCACTTTCATTCCAGACTGTTAATGTAATGGTGCAATCAACTGAAACCTCATACAGAATCCACTCAAGAACTGCATAATGTTAACATTAACAATCATTCACTTTTTGTGAATGCTCGTTGAGACTGACACTGATAAAACCACTTCTGTCATTATCCACCAAAAATAAGCAACACCAGCATTGGTGTAATACAGTTTCTCTGGGCCCCCCGCCCCTAGAAAAGGAAGAAATAGAATGGTCAGCTACTATACAGTTGGCCTGTAGACTACTGATCGCTGTCTATGGTCCTGAAGTTGCGACACGTCTATGTGGCTGCCTATCAAATCGATGATAGGCTTCCTGTGGTGCCAGGGCATGTAGCCTATAGCTTTGCTTTAGCTTATGGATTAATGTTTTTTGGTAGGCCTATTTGGTTGTAATTTTCTCATGTTAAGCCAAATATTTCATGAAGCTATACGCGGTGTCGTAAAGCTGCCATGATTTAGGCTGCTGGCTGGCGGCAATAATAGAATTACTTGTTTTGTAATTCAAGTTGGAAATTCAAACATTGTAGATTGTAAAATAAATGTTGGCCTGTCTGAACCTGCATGACATAAGTCGTCCTCGGCTCTCCACCAGCTTGGATTGAAACTTGTTTGGCGTAAACCCAGTCTATTTATGCCAAATAATACAGTAAATCCACCCTCAAAACACCAGTGTACTATGGATTGTTTCATTATGCAGTGTAGCATACTATCTATAGCATATATTAGTATTTAGCTGCTATTAAGCTGCTACACAGTGTGGTGAAGAAGGTGCAACAGCACCTTTTCAACCTCAGAAGACTGAAGAAATTTGGCTTGTCACCCAAAACCCTGACAAAATTTTATAGATGCACAATTGAGAGCAACCTGTCGGGCTGTATCACAGCCTGGTCCGGAAACTGCACCGCCCTCAACCGCAAGGCTCCCCAGAGGGTCGTGCGGTCTGCACAAACTACCTGCCCCCCATGACACCTACAGCACCCGAAGAGGTAGGCCAAAAAAGATCATCAAGGGCAACATCCACCTGAGCAACTTCCTGTTCACACTGTTACCATCCAGAAGGTGAGTTCAGTACAGGTGCATCAAAACTGGGACTGAGAGATTGAAAAACAGCTTCTATCTCAAGGCCATCAGACAGCTAAACAGCAATCACTAACTCAGAGAGGCTGCTGCCTACATTAAGACCCAATCACTGAACACTTTAATAAATGGATCACTAGTCACTTAAACAATTACCTGGATTTCTGCATAAATTGGTCATCAAATTTGATCTGATCTTCATCCAAGTTACAACAATAGACAAACATAGTGTGCTTAAACTATTAACACACATTATTGTATTTTTCTTGTCTATAATGAATACATAATTTAAACATCCACAGTGTAGGTTGGAAAAATTATGTGAAGCCCTAGGCTAATGTCTTCTCCAAACACTAATTGGAGTCAGGAGTCATCTAACCTGGAGAGCAATCAAAGAGACGAGATTGGAGATGTTGGTTAGAGCTGCCCTGGTCCATAAAAAACACTCACATATTTTCAGTTTGCTAATCACAAGAAGCATATCCTGATGTGAACCATGACTCGAAAAAAAGAGATCTCAGAAGACCTAAGAATTGTTGACTTCATCAGTCCACGGTAAGACAAATTGTCTATAAATGGAGAAAGTTCAGCACTGTTGCTACTCTACCTATGAGTGGCCGTCCTGCAAAGATGACTGCAAGAGGACAGCGCAAAATGCTCAACGAGGTTAAGAAGAATCCTAGAGCGTCAGCTAAAGATTTACAGAAATCTCTGGAACATGCTAACATCCGACAAGTCTACGATACGTAAAACACTAAACAAGAATGGTGTTCATGGGAGGACACCACAGAAGAAGCCACTGCTGTCCAAAATAAACATTGTTCCATGTCTGAAGTTTGCAAAAGTGCCCCTGGATGTTCCACAGCGCTACTGGCAAAATATTCTGTGGACAGATGAAACTACAATTGAGTTGTTTGGAAGGAACACACAACACTACGATGTGTGTGGCGAAAAAAAGGCACCGCACACAAACATCAAAACCTCATCCCAACTGTAAACTGTGGTGGAGGGAGCATCATGTTTGGGGCTGCTTCGCTGCCTCAGGGCCTGTACAGCTTGCTATCATCGACAGAAAAATGGATTCCCAAGTTTATCAAGACATTTTGCAGGAGAACGTAAGGCTCTCTGTCGGCCTATTGAAGCTCAACAGAAGTTGTGTCATGCAACAGGACAATGACCCAAATCACAGAAGTAAATCAACAACAGAATGGCTTCAACAGAAGAAAATACGCCTTCTGGAGTGGCCCAGTCAGAGTCCTGACATCAACCCGATTGAGATGCTGTGGCATGACCTCAAGAGAAGTTCACACCAGACATACCAAGAATATTGCTGAACTGAAACAGGTTTGTAAAGAGGAATGGTGCTAAATTCCTTCTGACCGTTGTGCAGGTCTGATCCGCAATTACAGAAAACGTTTGGTTGAGGTTATTGCTGCCAAAGGACGGTCAACCAGTTATTAAATCCAAAGTTTCACCTACTTTTCCCACCCTGCACTGTGCATGTTTACACGGTGAGTTCAATAAAGACATGAAAACATATAATTGTTGTGTATTATTAGTTTAAGCAGACTGTGTTTGTCTATTGTTGTGACCTAGATGAAGATCTGATCAAATTTTATGACCAATTCATGCAGAAATCCAGGTATTTCCAAAGGGTTCACATACCTTTTCTTGCCACTGTATCTTACATTACTCATCAGATGTATATACTGTATTTTATACCATCTATTGCACCATGCCTGTGCCGCTCGGCCATCGCTCATCCATTTGTGTGTATTAGGTAGTTGTTGGGGAATTGTTAGATTACTTGTTAGATATTACAGTACTGTCGTGAACTTGAAGCACAAGTACTTCGCTACACTCACATCAACATCTGCTAACCATGTGTGTGTGACCAATAAAATGTGATTTATAAACAAAACAAGAAATGACATCAAATAGCCTAACAATGATTAAAATAAAGTAGTCGGCTTGAGAATACATTTAGCCACTATTTTTTGGAACATTCTGTTCAACATTTCCCAATACTAACATACATAGACACACAAAATGAACAATTTATTCCTATATCCCCCTCCCCGAGTCCCTAGTAGCCTAACTACACGTAGGGCTCGCTCCCATCCCTTTCCCTTTCCCAGTCCCCTCCCTATTCCCCCAGTGCTACCTTGTCAGATAGGCAGACATACAAAAATTGCAGTGAGAAAGATAAATGAACTAGATCAGTGTAAAATGTCAAATGAAACACAGTGCAGGATGGTATTTATACATGAATAAGGTTTTCGACACATCACTTATCACATATCACAAATCGACCTGGCTAACTTGAACAACAACAACCTGGCTAACAAGAACAAAATAAATACAATAATAGAAGGATCATTTGAACTCAGCAGGTTTTGTCTTGCTAATAGCCTATACAAATGGGCTGCAATCAAGGCAAATTAAACTTGAAACTCCACTGGTCTTCTTTTGTCGTCCTGAGACATTGTGCATTGTATGTCCATTGCGTTGCACACAATTTAAACTTAGCCTTGAATGATTCATGCCAAGATATACCAGAGATAAGGGACTATTGATATTGCAAGCACATAACTCAAACAGAAGGTTCACCAGTATGAAGAAAATCGGCAATCGCTTTTTACGTTTGAGCCCACAAGAACGGTTGTCCGCGAAAGATGTCCTTTATGCATCTGCTAATTTATCGGCTGTCCAGTATCCAGACAACCTGTCCCCTTGTCTCTTTCTTTCTTTGACGTGTTGAGGCGAGAGGCTAAATTAAAAATGCTGAACTGCTGTATTTGCACCCCTCCCTTCTGCCCAGTTTTCCTGATGTTGGTATGGCAATCAAGCTGTTTTTAACCAGCTCTGTAGCTGTCGCTTCTGTGGAGAGATTGTTTTCTAAACTAAAACTCATAAAGAACTGCCAAGAGCAAAGCATTAGGCTCTCGGTCTGATATGCACTTTTGAACACCTGAGTAAGCTCCGCTCATTGCACTGGCACGGTCGTAGCCTTGACCACGCGTTTGTTCACCAATGTCCCCTTCCTTTAAATCAGTTCAATTCTTCATTTTTCAAGGACTGAGGCACTTTGATCAGTCACGTTCTTGAAGCCCAAGAAACAAATCATTAGCTTCCCAGTTCATATGGAATTTAAAAGGTTTATGAATTATATTTTGGAGGGTTATTATCAAAATTATTAATATAAAAAAAAAAAAAAAGAGATCGATGACAGGCGCATGGGCCCCCAGATCTCATGCTCCCCCCCCCCCGCTCTCACCCCTGGCCCTACCCTCTATTGAGGGTTAGCCTTCCTGTCAGCTTAACAGTCACGCTGGACCAGAGCCACTTTGCTCTGACACAAAGGAAACTGGGGTAAAACAGGAAGTGCTTTGTTTCTCTCTGCAAATATTTCATCACTCTGCAGCAGGCCCTAACAGCCCCTGGCAGAGCTAAAAATACACACACGTTCGGCAGGCCTTTACATCTACTTGCATAAAGTTACATACACAAACAAAAGCCTGCATGATTGAATGTTTTGGTCATTATAAATAATCATCTAGTGGGGTAAGAACTAGTGCGGAGAAGAAAAACATGTATTTAATAATTTCACTGTACTTCACAGTGAGATGTTTTTGGATCTGTTACGGTCATTTCATTAATAATGAGAACCAGGACATTGGGGACAGAGAATCGCTGCCGGCCCTTTAAGATTCCCCACTGCAGTTCCAATAATGTGTGGTATATCAACACAGGTCGCTGCTTGAGCAATGTTTCTCTTTAGTCCAAAATAAACAATTTCTGTTTCACTTTTCTCAAAAAGCCAGTCTGACAGATGTGAGCAGAAGGCGATTTTACTTGTCCCCACACCCTCTTTGTATATATTTGTATATATTTTATTTTCTGCCACTTTCTTTCTGAGTATCACCAAAGAGTTTTTTGTTTCCATTATTTACCACTGCTCAAGAACATGATGAGGAAGCGATCAAATTTGAACAGACAAAATGGATGAATCCTATTGGCCTGTATCTCCCTGCACCACCTTTTTGACTTCAAAGTAATGTTAAAGTTTTACTTCATTCCAGTTCCATTTTTCCCACTTTAAGTAGGCTGTGAAAGAAAATTCTTGTGATTTGAGAGGATGTGGATTGCACCATTAACCAATAGGATGGGAAGCTCACGTGTCCACAGGAAATGAGGTCAGTGTGTGATGGGCGGTGTGAGGCAGAACATTCCCCCCCTGTCCAGAGCAAACCCGGTGTCAAGTTCTTACCTTAGTATTTTTGTTATGTCTTTGTTTGAGTATGGTCAGGGCATGAGTTGGGTGGGTTGTCTATGTTTGTTTTTCTATGTTGTGTTTTGTGATTAGCCTGGTATGGTTCTCAATCAGAGGCAGGTGTTGTTAGTTGTCTCTGATTGAGAATCATACCTTTTCCCACCTGTGTTTTTCGTGGGTGATTGTTTCCTGTTTTGTTGTTTGTGTCACTATTCAGAACTGTTTTGGTTTTGGTTTTCATTTTTGTATTTTGTCATGTTCAGTGATAATTAAAGTATCTTGGACACTTACCACGCTGCGTATTGGTCCGATCCTTGCTAATCCTCCTCAGACGAAGAGGAGGAAAGCCGTTACACCCGGCATCAAAGATTAAAGAAAGAGAAGAGACAGAAATGTTCTAACACATGGACACACGTACATGCTCTCACACGCACTAACCCACACGCACCCTAGTGTGCATGCTTCACCGTAGAGATGGTGCCAGGTTTCCTCCAGATGTGACGCTTGGCATTGAGGCCAAAGAGTTCAAACTTGGTTTCATCAGACCAGATAATCTTATTTCTCATGGGCTGAGAGTCCTTTAGGTTCCTTTTGGAAAACTCCAAGCGGGCTGTTATGTGCCTTTTACTGAGGAGTGGCTTCCGTCTGGCCACTCTACCATAAAGGCCTGATTGCTGGAGTGCTGCAGAGATGGTTGTCTTTCTGGAAAGTTATCCCATCTCCACAGAGGAATTCTGGAGCTCTGTCAGAGTGACCATCGGGTTCTTGGTCACCTCCCTGATCAAGGCCCTTCTCCCCCGATTGCACCGTTTGGCAGGGCGTCCAGCTTTCTTTTTCTTTTTATTTTATTTAACCTTTATTTAACCAGGTAGGCAAGTTCAGAACAATTTACAATTGCGACCTGGCCAAGATAAAGCAAAGCAGTTCGACACATACAATGACACAGATTTACACATGGAGTAAAACAAAACAAAACATACAGTCAATAATATAGTATAAACAAGTCTATATACGATGTGAGCAAATGAGGTGAGATAAGGGAGGTAAAGGCAAAAAAAGGCCATGGTGGCAAAGTCAATACAATATAGCAAGTAAAACACTGGAATGGTAGATTTGCAGTGGAAGAAAGTGCAAAGTAGAAATAAAAATAATGGGGTGCAAAGGAGCAAAATAAATAAATAGAATAAATACAGTAGGGAAAGAGGTAGTTGTTTGGGCTAAATTATAGGTGGGTTATGTACAGGTGCAGTAATCGGTGAGCTGCTCTGACAGTTGGTGCTTAAAGCTAGTGAAGGAGATAAGTGTTTCCAGTTTCAGAGATTTTTGTAGTTTGTTCAGGTCATTGGCGGCAAAAGAAAGAATTGGTTTTGGGAGTGACTAGAGATATACCTGCTGGAGCGTGTGCTACAGGGCGGACATGCTATGGTGACCAGCGAGCTGAGATAAGGGGGGACTTTACCTAGCAGGGTCTTGTAGATGACATGGAGCCAGTGGGTTTGGCGACGAGTATGAAGCGAGGGCCAGCCGACGAGAGCGTACAGGTCGCAATGGTGGGTAGTATATGGGGCTTTGGTGACAAAATGGATTGCACTGTGATAGACTGCATCCAATTGGTTGAGTACGGTGTTGGAGGCTATTTTGTAAATGACATCGCCGAAGTCGAGGATTGGTAGGATGGTCAGTTTTACAAGGGTATGTTTGGCAGCATGAGTGAAGGATGCTTTGTTGCGAAATAGGAAGCCAATTCTAAATTTAACCTCTTGAAACTCCCCATCCCGGATCCGGGATTGTGACTAAGCCTCAGGCTCATTAGCATAACGCAACGTTAACGATTTCTGAAAATCGCAAATAAAATTAAAATAATGCGTTTGCTCTCAAGCTTAGCCTTTTCTTAACAACACTGTCATCTCAGATTTTCAAAATATGCTTTTGAACCATAGAAATTGACTAATTTGTGTAAGAGTATGCAAAGCTAGCATAGCATTTTGTGTAGCATGTAGCACGCAACATTTTCACAAAAGCCAGATAACCAAATAAATAAAATCATTTACCTTTGAAGAGCTTCTGATGTTTTCAATGAGGAGACTCCCAGCCACATACCAGATGCGCAGTGTTTCCTGAAAGCGTCTGTGTGTAGGAGAAATCGTTCCGTTTTCTACATTGCGCCTGGCTACCGAAACGAACCGAAAATGCAGTCACCTACAACGTGAAACTTTTTCCGGATTAACTACATAATATCGACCGAAACATGGCAAACGTTGTTTGGAATCAATCCTCAAGGTGTTTTTTCACATATCTCTTCATTGACATGCAGTTCGTGGAAGCTTGCTTCTCTCTCTGTGCCCCATGGAAAAATACTGGCAGGTGACTTTTGCGCACCAATTTCGGCGCAGGACACCGGGCGGACACGTGGTAAATGTGGTCTCTTATGGTCAATCTTCCAACGATCTGCCTACAAATACGTCACAATGCTGCAGACACCTTGGGGAAACGACAGAAAGGGCAGACTCATTCCTCTTGCGTTCACAGCCATATAAGGAGATCATGAAAGACAGAGCCTCAAAAATCCTTGTCATTTCCTGGATGCCAAGTCATCTTGGTTTTGCCTGAAGCTCACGTTAAAGGGCACGCACAGAGAAGATATTTGTATTTCTGGACACGTCAGAGTGTTTTCTTTCGAACAGTAGCAATTATATGCATAGTCGAGCATCTTTTTGTGACAAAATATCTTGTTTAAAACGGGAACGTTTTTCTTCCAAAAATGAAATAGCGCCACCATAAGTGTAAGAGGTTAACTTTGGATTGGAGATGTTTGATATGGGTCTGAAAGGAGAGTTTACAGTCTAACCAGACACCTAGGTATTTGTAGTTGTCCACATATTCTAAGTCAGAGCTGTCCAGAGTAGCGATGTTGGACAGGCGGGCAGGTGCAGGCAGCGATCGGTTGAAGAGCATGCATTTAGTTTTACTTGTATTTAAGAGCAATTGGAGGCCACGGAAGGAGAGTTGTATGGCATTGAAGCTTGCCTGGGGGGTTGTTAACACAGTGTCCAAAGAAGGGCCAGAAGTATACAGAATGGTGTCATCTGCGTAGAGGTGGATCAGAGACTCACCAGCAGCAAGAGCGACATCATTGATGTATACAGAGAAGAGAGTCGGTCCAAGAATTGAACCCTGTGGCACCCCCATAGAGACTGCCAGAGGTCCGGATAGCAGACCCTCCGATTTGACACACTGATCTCTATCAGAGAAGTAGTTGGTGAACCAGGCGAGGCAATCATTTGAGAAACGAAGGCTGTCGAGTCTGCCGATGAGGATGTGGTGATTGACAGAGTCGACATCCTTGGCCAGATCAATGAATATGGCTGCACAGTAATGTTTCTCATCAATGGCGGTTAAGATATCGTTTAGGACCTTGAGCGTGGCTGAGGTGCACCCATGACCAGCTCTGAAATCAGATTGCATAGCAGAGAAGGTATGGTGAGATTCGAAATGGTCGGTAATCTGTTTGTTGACTTGGCTTTCGAAGACCTTAGAAAGGCAGGGTAGGATAGATATAGGTCTGTAGCAGTTTGGGTCAACAGTGTCCCCCCCTTTGAAGAGGGGGATGACCGCAGCTGCTTTCCAATCTTTGGGAATCTCAGACGACACGAAAGAGAGGTCGGACAGGCTAGTAATAGGGGTGGCAACAATTTCGGCAGATTATTTTAGAAAGAAAGGGTCCAGATTGTCTAGCCCGGCTGATTTGTAGGGGTCCAGATTTTGCACGTCTTTCAGAACATCAGCTAACTGGATTTGGAAGAAGGAGAAATGGGGAAGGCTTGGGCGAGTTGCTGTGGGGGGTGCAGTGGGGTAGAAGTAGCCAGGTGGAAAGCATGGCCAACCGTAGAAAAATGCTTATTGAAATTCTCAATTATGGTGGATTTATCAGTGGTGACAGTGTTTCCTATCTTCAGTGCAGTGGGCAGCTGGGCGGAGGTGTTCTTATTCTCCATGGACTTTACAGTGTCCCAGAACTTTTTTGAGTTAGTGTTGCAGGAAGCAAATTTCTGCTTGAAAAAGCTAGCCTTGGCTTTTCTAACTGCCTGTGTATAATGGTTTCTAGCTTCCCTGAACAGCTGCATATCACGGGGGCTGTTCGATGCTAATGCAGAACGCCATAGGATGTTTTTGTGTTGGTTAAGGGCAGTCAGGTCTGGGGAGAACATAGGGCTATATCTGTTCCTGGTTCTAAATTTCTTGAACGGGGCATGCTTATTTAAGATGGTTAGGAAGGCATTTAAAAAAAATACCCAGGCATCCTCTACTGACGGAATGAGATCAATATCCTTCCAGGATACCCCGGCCAGGTCGATTAGAAAGGCCTGCTTGCTGAAGTGTTTCAGGGAGCGTTTGACAGTGATGAGTGGAGGTCGTTTGACCGCTGACCAATTACGGATGCAGGCAATGAGGCAGTGATCGCTGAGGTCTTGTTTGAAGACAGCCGAGGTGTATTTAGAGGGAAAGTTGGTTAGGATGATATCTATGAGGGTGCCCGTGTTTAAGGCTTTGGGGGGGTACCTGGTAGGTTCATTGATCATTTGTGTGAGATTGAGGGCATCAAGTTTAGATTGGAGGATGGCTGGGGTGTTAAGCATGTTCCAGTTTAGATTGCCTAGCAGCACGAGCTCTGAAGATAGATGGGGGGCAATCAGTTCACATATGGTGTCCAGAGCACAGCTGGGGGCAGAGGGTGGTCTATAGCAGGCGGCAATGGTGAGAGACTTGTTTTTAGGGAGGTGGATTTTTAAAAGTAGAAGTTCAAATTGTTTGGGTACAGACCTGGATAGTAGGACAGAACTCTGCAGGCTATTTTTGCAGTAGATTGCAACACCGCCCCCTTTGGCAGTTCTATCTTGTCTGAAAATGTTGTAGTTTGGGATGAAAATTTCAGAGTTTTTGGTGGTCTTCCTAAGCCAGGATTCAGACACAGCTAGAACATCCGGGTTGGCAGAGTGTGCTAAAGCAGTGAATAGAGAGGAGGCTTCTAATGTTAACATGCATGAAACCAAGGCTATTACGGTTACAGAAGTCATTAAAAGAGAACGCCTGGGGAATAGGAGTGGAGCTAGGCACTACAGGGCCTGGATTCACCTCTACATCGCCAGAGGAACAGAGGAGGAGTAGGATAAGGGTACGGCTAAAAGCAATAAGAATTGGTCATCTAGAACGTCTGGAACAGAGAGTAAAAGGAGGTTTCTGGGGGCGATAAAATAGCTTCAAGGTATAATGTACAGACAAAGGTATGGTAGGATGTGAATACAGTGAAGGTAAACCTAGGTATTGAGTGATGAAGAAAGAGATATTGTCTCTAGAAACATCATTGAAACCAGGAGATGTCATCGCATGTGTGGGTGGTGGAACTAATAGGTTGGATAAGGTATAGTGAGCAGGACTAGAGGCTCTACAGTGAAATAAGCCAATAAACACTAACCAGAACAGCAATGGACAAGGCATATTGACATTAAGGAGAGGCATGCTTAGTCGAGTGATCAAAAGGGTCCAGTGAGTAGAGAGGTTGGTTGGGGTCACGGCAATTTAGACAGCTAGCCGGGCCATCGGTAGCAAGCTAGCATAGGATGGAGGTATATTAATAGCCACCTCGTGCGTTTCCATTGGTAGGATTAGTGGGGTTCCGTGTGGTAGAGGGGATGAATCCAAATCACACAACAACAAAAAACAATAGATATAGTTATAGAGGCGCAAGAAAGAAAAAATAATAATAATAATAATAATTTTTTGTTGAATTTTTTTTTTTAAATTGTCCGATAGGTCCATTCAGATAGCAGCCGATAAGTCAGCTAACAGTTAGCGGGCCACAGATGGGTGTTCAGGTAACGTCGTGACGGAGGAGCCAGCCGGATAACTCCTTCGGGTAGATAACGTCGGTAGTCCAGTTGTGAAGGCCCGGTGGGGCTCCGCGTTGGCAGTAAAACGGGTCCGGATAGGTGATTGTAGCCCAGGAGTGATTGATGGAACTCTTTAGCTGGCTAGCTCCGGAATAAGTGATGTTTGCTCCGGAATCGACGAAAGCTGATAGTCACACGGATAGCAGCTAGCTAGCTGCGAGATCCAGGTATGAATGTCCAGAGTTAGCGGTTGAAATCCAGGGACATGGAGAGAAAAATAGGTCCGGTATGTTCCGTTCCGAGCCGCGCCGTACAAAACTGGCGATAGATAGATTCGAGCTAAAGGATAGCTGATGACCACAAACCGTGGTTAGCTGAATACTAACGATAAGCCAGTAAAGAAGTCAACTCATTTCTGATTAGCTTCTGGATTAGCTTCTGGTTAGCTTCTGGTTAGCTTCTATGGAGGATTACAGATTTGAGGTAAATAATACTTTCTTTTTTTTAAATGTAAATTGGTGAGGCGGGTTGCAGGAGAGTGTTTTGAAGATGAGTTTATGGAAAATAAAAAATATATATATAAAAATGTATGCGAAAAAAGTAAATATATATATATATATATACTGTATATATACGGGACACGACAAGACGAGGACAAAAGACGTCTGAACTGCTATGCCATCTTGGAATGAAATCACCAGGTAGCCTATTGTTGTGACAAAGATGCATCCGTAGCAGATTGATATATGATACTTTATACGGATAATATTGATTTCGGTAGGCTACTCTGTTTTTTCCAGGCAAAACCAGACAAAATTGAACAGGCTCTTGCTAGTCACTAATGTGTAGCACTATTATGTGCGACCACCTTTGCGCGCCAATGCTGATGACAAAAAGAGTCTTGGTGGTTCCAAACTTCTCCCATTTATGATGGAGGCCGCTGTATTCTTGGGGACCTTCAATGCTGCAGACATGGTTTGGTACCCTTCCCTAGATCTGTGCCTCGACACAATCCTGTCATGGAGCTCTACGGACAATTCCTTCCACCACATGGCTTGGTTTTTGCTCTGACATGCCCTGTCAACTGTGGGGCCTTATACAGACAGGTGTGTGCATTTCCAAATCGTGTCCAATCAATTGAATTTCCCATAGATGGACACCAATCAAGTTGCAGAAACATCTCAAGGATGATCAATGGAAACAGGATGCACCTGAGCTCCATGTCGAGTCTCATAGCAAAGGGTCTGAATAGGCATTTCTGTTTTTCATTTTTTTATAAATTTGCAAACATTCCTGTTGGCGCTTTGTCATAATCTGGTATTGTGTTTTCAATAGGACAACAACCCTAAGAACACAGCCAAGACAACAAAGGAGAGGCTTCGGGAAAAGTCTCTGAACGTCCTTGAGTGGCCAAGCCAGAGCCTGGACTTGATCCCAATTGAACATCTCGGGGGACCAGACAATAGCTATGCAGCAATGCTTCCCAACCAACTTGACAGAGCTTGAGAGGATCTGCAGAGAAGAATGGGAGAAACTCACCAAATACAGGTGTGCCAAGATTGTAGAAGGCTATAATTGTTGCCAAAGGTCCTTCAACAAAGTACTGAGTAAAGGGTCTGAATATTTATGTAAATGTGAAATGTATCTTTTTATAAATTAGCAAACATTTCTAAAAAACAGTTTTTGCTTTGTCATTATGGGTCATTGGGTGATTAAAAAAAATCTATTTTAGAATAAGGCTGTAAACCTAACAAAATGTGGAAAAAGTCAAGGTGTCTGAATACTTTCCACTGTACTTTCAAAAAGTGATGTTGTTGCAATTTGTACAAGACTCACAGCTTTCGTTGTTGTTTTGCTATTTTGCTGGATAATGAATGTGCACCAGACGAGTGCCCAAAGCAAAAGAAAGAGAGGGAAAAGAATGATGAAATTGCAACAATTATGTTTGATGAGACTTCCAGATAGGTCTTTACTTGTTTATTTGGACAATGGTGTAACTGTATCCTTGTAGGTAGATGTTTTCTTATTTTGTTTTGATTTATTCTGATTGTGTTGAATGGCCCAGGGGTGGAAATGACAGCCAACACCAAAATGGAAACATCAGAGAAGAAAAAAAGACAGGTGACTGGAAGAAGAGAGAGAGAGAGAGTAAGAGAAAGAGAGAGAGATAAAGAGAGGTGGAGAGGTGTTTGGCATGTTCAGTGCCATGTTTGTGGTTCTGAAAGATTTTTCTGCAAAGTTTGTTTTTTATTTGTATCTTTATCTAATTTTCTGGCTACAGAGTGATGACAGGTTACAGAGACAGATATGTTAAATACAGAGGGAGTGATAGCTCCAGGTCAACCCGCGTAGTGTAAACGCACATGCATGCAAGCAAAGACACACACACACCCACACACACCATCACAATGCAGACATATACTCTTAAAACACACACACAAGACATTAAGCCAATCAGTCGCGAAGCAGCTCTCTTTAAAAGGTAAATGACAATGTTGGGTAGGTTACTTTATACATGTAATCTGATACAGTTACTAGTTACCTGCTCAAAATTGTATATTAGTACCACCATTTTTGGATTACCCAAATTAACATAATCTGATTACTTTCAGTTACTTTTAGATTACTTTTTAAAAAGGTATTAGAAAAAGACAAAAATGATCAATCAAAAGCATATGGAGTGTCATCATAGTGGTCTCTGATTTATGGTCATACTCACTCAGGTGGAACAAACTTAAACTTGCGCCTTTTTATAATGCTGAAATTAATGTAATTGTGAAAACAGAAAGGTGTCAATATGTATCGCAAACATCCTTTTGGAATATAAAAGTAATCCAAGAAGTAATCACCTAGTTTTTCAAAGCATCTGTAATCCGATTACAATGTTTTAGCTGTTAATGTGACTGATTACAGCTACAGGTTTTTTTGTAACCAGTTACTCCCCAACCCTGGCAATTGACAGTTGCAGTAAGGTTTTATGTGCATTTACCAAAGCTCATTTAATTCAAAGGAATGCAAGAAAGGACAAGTATGTAGTGGGATGATAGCGCAATGATAGAACGCTGAACTGAACTGAAATGTAAAGTTTGTTCTTCCATTACTGCCACAACTACTTCACCAGGTGAAACAAAACTGAATTATTCAGAGTTAAGGAGCCTTACGTGAGCCAGAACAGCTCATAGGGTAGGTGCCTATCTCCTGTAGCATGACACAGCTTGATGTGCAAGTACATCCCCTGGACCGTTTCCTAATCTATTACAGGGCTTTACCCCCCAATCTATCTCCTTAATGCTGAGTGCCAAGCCAAGAAGCAATAGGTTCCGTTTTGACAGTTGTCAGTATGACTCAGCCAGGATTGAACTCACAATCTTCCAATCACAGAGTGGACACTCTAACCACAAGGACACTGAGTTCCTAAAGAGGAAGAGGGTTGAAAAGCTTTGCAGCTGTATTCCTTGGATTGGGACATGATGTTTTCTGAAACATGCAAACTGTGCCATCTATTTACTGAGTGTAAATCTATGTACAGAGTATTGTTGTTCTCTTTTTGACTGCCAGCGTGTCATGGAAAGTAATATCCCAACCTGCAGTCCCAAAAGGTTCCAACATCGACTGTAATGTAAATATTAACCTGTTTTGTCAGCCAGAGTCAGAATATGAAACAGAGCAAACAGCTGAGCTCATACATCCATGTCCATTGAGCCATTTTGTATAGACTGGAGAGAGGCCAGCATTTGAATTTAGGAAAGCATAGCTGTTTCCTAGGCCGTGCATGGTTTAGTTTGATGATGAGCCTTCAACATTTACTGTGCGCACACTGAGCATACTGCACACACGCACACGTACACACACGCGCACACGCACACACACTCAAGCAAGGAAGAGGGACATGTAGAACTTGTTATTTGTTCTCTGAGCTGCCGGAGGGGAATACCTTAACATTGTTAAGACTTGTTCCTCTAAAGCTTATGTTAAAACCGCACACGAAAGCGTAAAGATGATGAGCATGATTTAAGCCATAACTGTCTTTGCCCCCTTATGACTGTTCCCATTTGGAGGGAAAGGGTTGGCCTAGATTGAACTCCACGTCCAAACAATATGGCAGCCTGAATGAAAGAGCTCTCAAATGTGTGCATATGCACACACATTGGAGCATGCATGCACAGAAACATGAAAAGAGAATATTTTTGTAACTTCTCCTACAGAATCTCAAGCCCTATTCTAATCCAAATGTACAGTGATTTCTATAGGGAGCCTGATAAATGTGAGTATATATTACATACAGAAATGCCCCTTAAGTCTCGTCTGACACAGAAAGAAACAGGAAATGTTGTCTTCTCTGAAAGGACCAGCAAAATTATTGCTGAAACACACACACGCACGCACGCGCACACACACACACACGCGCGCGCACACACACACACACACACACACACACACACACACACACACACACACACACACACACACACACACACACACACACACACACACACACACACACACACACACACACACACACACACACACACACACACACACACACACACACACACACACGTGCACGTTGGTGTTCCCCCATTTCCCTGAACAACTTGGTGAGATAAACCACGGCTGTCTTAGTTTTTAAAGAATAGGCTGTTACGTTAGACAACCTTACACTCTAAAGTATGGTAGGCACTCCTTGACATACCTTACTCATGGAATTCTTGTGAGGTCGAAAGATAATTTATGGGACTATAAGGTTCTATGTGACATTTTGGTCAAAAATGAGTTATTCACATAGAGTTGCTCTTTATGTGGGCCTTACCATGTGATATATGTCTGATAAAAATAAGAAGAAAGTTCTATTGGTGCAAATACCTTTTAAGTTGGTGCTATGAGGTTCTACCTCCAATCCAATCATGCAATGCTGGGTTGTCAATCAAAAATAATTGTTTGTAAGGTGACTTATTGACTCATGAAAGAGGAAAACATCACAAAACAGTTCTGAGATCTGGGACTTTTAGCAGATAGTAGCTTCTGGTCCTCTTTTCACTTTTCAGGAGAATGCCCATGGTGTAAGCTCTGTTGTTTTTGTCTTGTTCTATATCAATACTAAAACCTCCATAAAAGGAGTATTTCACTCAAATTTGAAACTTACCACATTTTATTGATAACTAGCAAGTAGTTTACTGACTTTGGGTGTCAGACACCAGAAAAATCTATCAGTTTACTCATCCAGAGCTAAGCTTTAGCAACGTTGCTAGTTATCCATAGGATATAGTTTATTTGCCATTTAAGGGAACTATCGCTTTAATAAATATGTGATGAACATGAAATAGTATATTTGATGATGTGATTAGAAAGAAAGGCAGGTATTCTCATTAAATGTCTGTACTTTTCTATTTAATTGAAATAAATGTAATGACTTGTTTAAATACTTTGCACTTTAGGTAGCTTTAAAGGTGAGGACCTTAACAGTTTGTGAAAGAAGAATTTACTACAAAACAGTTCTGAGAAATGAAAACTTTTATGCCCAGTATCTCAGAACGATGCTTTGTGCAGATAGAACCTTATAGTCCCAATTTCTAAAATGATTTGTCTGATTGTTTCAGTATGTTTGATGTTTAGTAATTGAGCGATCATGATTTATTTTATGGCCAAAGAAATGTGTTATTCTCTTTCTGTATCTTGAATATCCAAGCTGTAACTAAGGTGTACAGAACAGGACCATTTAATTGAATTTATTGTATGAAACTAAATATGTTGGTAATCAATAGTGCCTGACTTACTTAACAATGTGAGGCCCTTGTTTCTCTGAGAGATCTATAACTGATCTTAAACACACAGTGTACCAAACATTAAGAACACTTTCTCTTTGCCCTCAGAACAGCCTCAATTCATCTGGGCATGGATTCTACAAGGTGTCGAAAGCATTCCACAGGGATGCTGGTCCATGTTGACTCCACTGCTTACCACAGTTGTGTCACGTAGGCCGGATGTCCTATGGGTGGTGGACCATTGTTGATACACATGGAAAACAGTTGAGCTTGAAAAACCCAGCAGCATTGCAGTTCTTGACACAAAACGGTGCGCCTGGCACTTACTATGATACCCCGTTGAAAGACATTTCTTGCCCATTCACCCATCCATGTCTCAATTGTCATAAGGAATAAAAATACTTGGTTAACCTGTCTCCTCCCATTTATCTACACTGATTGAAGTGGATTTAACAAGTGACATCAATAAGTGATTATATCTTTCACCTGGTCAGTGTGTCATGCAAAGATCAGGTGTCCTGACTCTGTGTATAACACCATGTCATAACAAGCTTCATAGCATGAGTCTCAGCGGTAATTACATCCAGGTCATAGAGCTGACATAGAATAGTTTTTTAGTGCCTTTTGAGATGTTACATGACTGGACCAAATTACCAATGAACATGGTACCCTCAGATTTTTGCAGTTGTCCTCTTGTACTCTTTTGTTTATGTCGTTGTTTGAATGTTTATTTCTTTATCCAAAACCGTGAAACTCCATCTGGACTTGACCTTAAAAGGATTCGCTCCCAGATCAGATAGCATGGGAAATATGTGTAGGAGGGAGCCACACACACACCGGTGGAGGCTCCTCAGAGGAGGAAGGGGAGGGCAATCCTCCTCAATGAATCTTTTTTTTTTTAAATAGTGAAACAATGAAAAATGTATAATTTTTAGATACAACTATACTAAATATATTCACGTCACTAAATAATTGATCACAGTTTTGGTCAACTTAAGTCACATTGTCAAAACTCCTTACACAGTCAGCGAAACAGAAGTGTATGTGGAACAAACTGTGAATCATCTTACATTGCTTTCGCACAAAATGCATTCAATGACCACATTCTCCGAAATCCATGAACTATTTTCTTATTCATACTCCACCACTTGCAAAACTATATATTTGCAACACGTTTCCAAATGCTAACACACTGTTTCCAAAACAGTTAAAAATACATTCAGAACAGAATGATGGCACATGTCGTGCATTTATGCAGTAATCAGATTGAAAATCGTCAAAATATTTAATCATTCCAAACACAGGTGATTGCAATTTCAGCTGAAAACCTACCAAAGTGTCCTGCTTTTAGTCTTGTTACCAAACAGATAAAAGAGGACGGCTTCGGAATGATTTAGTTTGGAAACATGGCTCAAGGAAGACAGGTTGGTGGGGAAAGAAGTGGCAGGGAGAGGGAAAATGCATGGAGGACAAAGGAGAGTAATGGAGATGGAAGCCAGGCAAATTGCACATACATTCATCTCTGTGGATGAAGTTGGATTCAACCTGGCAAAAACACACTGCATGTGAAGAAATGGGACTGGACAGAGAGCAACCGTGGATGTCCCAGGCCAGAGAGGAGCTAACAACACAATGTGTGCAGCACTGTCCAATGATAGTTTGTTGTTACCCAAACCACTCATTGGCCCCTACAATACAGAGAGGCTCATTTATTTTCTCGATGACCTACATAATTGACTTGTGCCAGCGGAGGAGAGAGGGGCAAGAATCTCCCCTACCTTCATTGTTGTGTGGGATAATGTGGCATTCCACCACTCTGCTGCAGTCACAGACTGATTTGCTGCACATCCCAGGATGTCAGTACTATTCCTGCCTCCATACTCCCCCTTCCTAAACCCCATAGAGGAGTGTTTCTCTGCGTGGAGGTGAAAGGTTTATGACCACATGTCCTTACTAGATGCCATGAATGCGGGGTGTGGAGACACTTCTCCTGAAGACTGTCAGGGTTGTATTAGAGACTCCAGAAGATACTTTCCAAGATGTATGGCCAGAGAAGACATAAGATGTGATGTAGGAGAGAGGGATAACTAGAATCCTCACAGTACTGTACAGTATGAGTGATTATACTATACAAGTTGATGTCAGGAATGAGTTAATTTGTCACAAGTAAATTACAATATGCAAAGATATAGAAAAAAATAAAGGCTATTGAAGCAAATTACTGCATTTCTGATTCATTTTGGCTACATATACTTTGGTACAGCCAATAAAGTGAAAAGGTGTTATTCTTATTCTAAAATGAAATCCTGATTTATGTAAAAAATCATTCAAACTTCAAAGAGAAAAGTTCGTAATTTATGTAATGCTCCCTGTTGTTAGTGTTTTTTAGGTCAGTGTGCTATGAGTGACAATGTATGCTTTCTGAGTGAGAATTGTTGCCAGTGTTCTGGTCGAACAAGCTTATTTTGAGACATTTATGAAGTGTTTTGGTGGTTTGATTGAGTTTTGGAGGTGAGATTAACTGTTTGGCCAATATGCATGTTGGTAATGCAGACTGTGTGAAGAGTTTTGAAAAAGTGGCTTCAATATTGACCAACGCTTGTTAGCATTTGAAAAAAAACTGTAAAACACTGTTTTGCAATGAAGGACTACAGCAGCCTCAACAGCACTGTGTAGGGTAGCGCTATGGAACAGCTGGTTTCCGTCCTCCTCTGGGTACATTAACTTCAATACAAAACCTAGGAAGCTCGTGGTTCTCACCCCCTTCCATAGACTTACACAGTAATTATTACAACTTCAGGAGGACATCATTGTCACGTTCTGACCTTTATTTCCTTTGTTTTGTCATTATTTAGTATGGTAAGGACGTGAGTTGGGGCGGGCAGTCTGTTTGTTTTTCTATGATTTGGGTATTTCTATGTTTTGGCCAAGTATGGTTCTCAATCAGAGGCAGGTGTTGTCTCTGATTGAGAATCATACTTAGGTAGCCTGGGTTTCACTGTGTGTTTGTGGGTGATTGTTCCTGTCTCTGTGTTTGCACCAGATAGGGCTGTTATGGTTTTTTCACATTTCTTGTTTTGTTAGTTTATTCATGTATAGTGTCTTTATAAATTAAACATGAATAACCACCACGCTGAGTTTTGGTCCGCCTCTGCTTCAAGTAAAGAAAACCGTTAAAATCATCCAACCTATCAGAGCTCTTACAGCATGAACTGACATGTTATCCACCCAATCAAAGGACCAGAGAATTAATCTAGTACTGAAAGCATAAGCTACAGCTAGCTAGCACTGCCGTGCATAAAATGTGGTGAGTAGTTGACTCAGAGAGAGAAAAACTATATTTTAACAGTTTTCAACAAATTAATTTCTTCGAAGAAGAAGCAAGAGAGCGAGAGAGAGAGAGAGCCATATTTTGTAGTATTTGTTTTCTTGACTTTCACTTACTTTGCTAGGGAATGCAGATAGCTGGTTTAGCTTACTCAAACACCTTGCTCAAACAGAGAGGGATGTTATGTTTGCTAGCTAGCTATGGCTATCCAACACTGATACTCTTCCAAGTCGAGGTAAGCTTTTGGTTTTATTAATGTATTGCCACCCGGGCCTGCCAGTGTAAGAGGTAAACTGCTTGCTGCTGACTGTACTGCATGCTTGTAGCGGGTTTACTAATGCCTTAGTTCTAGTAGCTACATTTATTTTGACATTAACATGGTGACAACAATGTAGACTGTGTGTAGTGGTTATGATATGAACATTTGATGATCAAATGCTTTTTAAATCCTTGAGGGCAATGCAATAGTGCACACTTTGGGGAAAAGGGGGAAAATCTGAATTGAGCTCCTGTGACTCATCATCCTTACAAAATTCAACTGTTCATTGAGAAAAACCTGAATCTACACTTTATCGTAATTTCCTTGAAAAAGTTCACCATTACAGGTAAATGCTCATTTGTAAAATCTCAACGCTTGGTAGTGAATGTTCCTAGCTAAGGATCAGATAATGCCGCTGAAGTTATGATTTGCTTTGCACATTCACTAGATGGTGGTAAAGTCTTCCAAACGCCTAAAAGTCAGTATTTACAAATATGTTCTAACATAATAAAAAAGGAATGAGCCACTTCTGTCACACCCTGATCTGTTTCACCTGTCCTCGTTATTGTCTCCACCCCCTCCAGGTGTCACTTGTTTTCCCCAGTGTATTTATCCATGCGTCTCCTGTCTCTCTGTACCAGTTTGTCTTGTATGTCCAAGCCTACCAGTGGTTTTCCCCAGTTGCCTGCTGTGCCTTTTCTCCTTTTTCTAGTCCTCCTGGTTTTGACCCTTGCCTGTTCTGGACTCTATACCCGCCTGCCTGACCATTCTGCCTGCCCTGACCTCGAGCCTGCCTGCCACTCTGTACCTTCTGTCCACAACCATTCTCTTGCCTATTCCCTTTGGATTTATTAAACATCTTGAACTCCAAACATCTGCCTCCGGGTGTATGCATTTGGGTCTCGACTAGTGTCATGATACTTCACAGCTGAGCTGTTGTTGCTCCTGGATGTTTCCACTTCACAATAACAGCACTTATAGTCGACCAGGGCAGCTCTAGCAGGGAAGAAATTATACCCTATGATGGTGCCACGTTGAAAGTCACTGAGCTCTTCAATACAGGCCACTCTACTTCCAATGTTTGTCTATGTAGATAGCATGGCTGTATTCACCTGTCAGCAACGGGTGTGGCTGAAATAGCCAAATCCACTAATTTGAAGGGTTGTCCACATACTATGTACAGTTGAAGTTGGAAGTTTACATACAGCTTAGCCAAATACATTTAAACTCAGTTTTTCCGGACAGTAAAAATTGCCTTTCTTAGGTCAGTTAGGATCACCACTTTATTTTAAAAATGTGAAATGTCAGAATAATAGTATAGAAAATGATATATTTCAGCTTCTATTTCGTTCATCACATTCCCAGTGGGTCAGAAGTTTACATACACTCAATTAGTGTTTGGTAGCATTGCCTTTAAATTGTTCAACTTGGGTCAAATGTTTCGGGTAGCCTTCCACAAGATTCCTACAAGAAGTTGGGTGAATTTTGTCCCATTCCTCCTGACAGAGCTGGTGTAACTGAGTCAGGTTTGTAGGCCTCCTTGCTCGCACACGCTTCAGTTCTGCCCACAAATGTTCTATTGGATTGAGGTCAGGGCTTTGTGATGGCCACTCCAATACCTTGACGTTGCTGTCTTTAAGCCATTTTGCCACAACTTTGGAAGTATGCTTGGGGTCATTGTCCATTTGGAAGAACCATTTGCAAGCAAGCTTCAACTTTCTGACTGATGTCTTGAGATGTTGCTTCAATATATCCACATCATTTTCCTGACTCATGATGCCGTCTATTTCGTGAAGCACCCCCACAACATGATGCTGCCACCCCCGTGCTGCACAGTTGGGATGGTGTTCTTCGGTTTGCAAGCTTCCCCCTTTATCCTCCAAACATAACGATGGTCATTATGGCCATATTTTTTTCATCAGACCAGAGGACATTTCTCCAAAAAGTACGATCTTTGTGCAGTTGCAAACCGTAGTCTGGCTTTTTTATGACGGTTTTGGAGCAGTGGCTTCTTCCTTACTGAGTGGCCATTCAGGACATGTTTTACTGTGGATATAGATACCTGCTTCCTCCAGCATCTTCACAAGGTCCTTTGCTGTTGTTCTGGGACTGATTTGCACTTTTCGCACCAAAGTACATTTATCTCTAGGAGACAGAAGACATACCTTCCTGAGCGGTATGACGGCTGTGTGGTCCTATGGTGTTTATACTTGTGTACTATTGTTTGTACAGATGAACGTGGTACCTTCAGGCATTTCGAAATTGCTCTCAAGGATGAACCAGACTTGTGGAGGTCTACAATTTTTTAGCTGACGTCTTGGCTGATATCTTTTGATTTTCCCATGATGTCAAGCAAAGAGGCACTGAGTTTGAAGGTAGGCCTTGAAATACATCCACAGTTACACCTTCAAATGATGTCAATTAGCCTATCAGAATCTTCTAAAGGCATGACATAATTTTCGGGAATTTTCCAAGCTGTTTAAACGCACAGTCAATTTAGTGTATGTATACTTCTGACACACTGGAATTGTGATACAGTGAGTGAAATAATCTGTCTGTAAACAATTGTTGGAAAAATTACTTGTGTCATGCACAAAGTTGATGTCCTAATCGACTTCCCAAAACTATAGTTTGTTAACAATAAATTTGTGGAGTGGTTGAAAAACGAGTTGTAAACTTCCGACTTCGACTGTATATAATAGTGTGTGACTTCACATAATACAAAATAAATGATCACTGCTTCATCAGAGTAATGACATACTGATACTGTACATACACTAAATAAAATACTGGGTCAAAAAATAAGAACTGCGCTGGGTAAATATTGGGCAGTAAATATTTTTCACCCAGCCAGTTGGGTTATTGAGCTATGATCCACCAGCTCGGCTCAGAAGACTGGAAGTTGGGTCAAAATAACCAATGTCTGTTCTGTGCAATATTTGCCCAAATTGGGTTGTTTTTTTACACCATTTTTTGTTGTTGTGAAGAACAGCTTACAATAAATAATGGAAAGTCAAGGACTTCTTCCTGAAAGGTGAATAACAGGAACTTGAATAAAAATTGCTTCAAAAAGGCTTGTCTGACATTTCTCTCTCTCCAATTGTTACAGTTTCAGCGATGGTTAAATCACAGTTTCAATAACAGTTTCAGCGATGGTTAAATAGGGAAGATAACCACACTCAAACTGTTACAATAACACATGCAGACTAACAGAAATAAAAACCTATTAATGCAGCAAACAACCACAGAGAAATGTACGCATGCACGGTTAATAGAAAAAGAGTATACACAACAGGATTACAACAGACAGGCATTTTTTACTTTGCATTAGTGGCCCATGGGTTCCTCCCTCAAAAACCAATAAGATGCTCTCTCTCTGGTTAATGTTTTCATTGGGTCCCCAGTTGCAGGATGGACCTGCTCTGAGAATCTGAGGTCAGTGCCATGTCACATGATCCGAGTAACACCAATGGGACCAACCGGTGTCGAGAACCAAATAGTAAGATTACTGTGGAGAGCTCCCTGGGGGCTGAAACAATTTCTCAGACTTTCCCAGGCCGCTATAAGTATTTTCTTATTTTAAAGTCTTTTACAGAACTTCTTCAGTAATTCAACGTTCCGTGTTAGGTCACTCAAGTCAAGTTTGTCTTGGATCAGGATAATGTGTGAGTGTACTGGTAATCACTTGGACTTCGTACATGTCAGATGTTAATGAAAGTAAATAAATACTACTGTAGGCTGTGGCTTTTTAAGTCATTGCTCATAATAGACTATCAGATTGCCTTTTGCATGACATAAGGCCATATGTAGAGATGGAGACTGACTGCCTGTGATTTGAACCATTCACCTGCTGATCACTAGTGATGGGTAACAAAGGCTTTCTCTCACCAAATTGTGCCAAAAAATGTCAATTACGCGCAGCTTCATTATATGTTCACAATACATACTGCTGGTCAGCAATATAGCAGCATGCGATTATAAAATAAATATTATTTTATTCCACTGTTTTCATCAAATCTCATAGTTCAGCGGTACGTCGTTGGCTTTAGTAGCTTATAATCAGTTGGAATCCCAGGTTTTTAGACATCATTCTTCCCTTAAATTTTACTATAGAAAACGGAATCAATGGCAGCATTTAGGATGCTTGAGACAGAACCTTATAAAATA
The DNA here is from genome assembly GCF_036934945.1 of Oncorhynchus masou masou. Lineage (NCBI taxonomy): Eukaryota > Metazoa > Chordata > Actinopteri > Salmoniformes > Salmonidae > Oncorhynchus > Oncorhynchus masou. The sequence continues at coordinate 34,000,394 of NC_088219.1, forward strand.
CTAAAAACAAATTAGAACAGTGCAGAAAGTGTGGTTTCACATAAATATACATTCTAAATAGTGTGCCTTCAACAAGTTTCAACCTCATACCCTCATGTCTCTGACTGTTCCATAGTTCCCTACTCTCCCTGCTAAGCTACTGGTCAGGTGAAACATATTGTACAAAATTTGAACTATATATGTAATTACAGTGTCCAGTAGCGGTCAGTTAGAAAGCAGCTTGAAATGAAGAGAGCACCGTAACCATAGCGAAATCAATAGTTCATCATTTTGCAACACACAGTTTGAAAAAGCACATGATCAAACAAAGCTTCAGACGTAATTGATGATATACTTCTGAGAAAGTGATATACGCATTGGCACACTGCTTCAAAGTTAGCTGCTTAGCGATTTTGACGCATTCCTCGGTATCAAATATAACATCACTACTAAACACTATGTTGTGTTGTGATGATATGGATATTGTAACAACTCTTTTAGTCATGAAAACTACACTGTTAGCGGTTTTTGTAATTTGATCAGTAAATTACTGTATTTATCAACAGTATGATACCGTATATAAACTGATACAGCAGATTTTTTATTTTATTTTACTAGGCAAGTCAGTTAATTAAGAACAAATTCTTATTTTCAATGACGGCCTGGGAACAGTGGGTTAACTGCCACGTTTTTTACCTCGTCAGCTCGGGGATTCAAGTCCAACGCTCTAACCACTAGGCTACCTGCCACCCCAGATTACTGAAGAATGCACAGTAAATTACCGTACATTTGTTTAACAGCACACTGTAAAACCTTTCTGTAATTTCAACAGTAAAAAACTGTAGAATGTGCAGTAAATACCATTTACAGTTTTAATTATGGTGCATTGTGGGAAAATGTTGTAGGCGAGGAAAGAGTCTCTGGCTCATCAACATACTGTATTTCAAGGCGTGCGTAGTATATTAGTACAACTAGTGGGGCAATACGAGTTGAGGCATGAGATTAAAAATAATCTAAGAACAAATGACACTGAGTTCACATGCGCAGAGTGCAGCAGGTTACCGTAAAATGCTTACTTACAAGCCCTTAACCAACAATGTTGTTCAAGAAATAGTTAAGGAAATATTTACTAAATAAACTAAAGTAAAAAAATAAAAGGTAACAAAACTACATAACAATAACAAGACTATATACAAGGGGTACCGGTACGAGTCAATGTGCAGGGGTACAGGTTAGTCGAAGTAGTTTGTACATGTAGGTTGGGGTAGAGAAGTGGCGGCATGTAGCCTATTGGTTAGAGCGTTGGACTAGTAACCAAAAGGTTGCAAGATCAAATTCCTGTGCTGACAAGGTAAAAATCTGTTGTTCTACCCCTGAACAAGGCAGTTAACCCACTATTCCTAGGCTGTCATTGAAATAAGAATTTGTTCTTAACTGACTAGCATAGTTAAATAAGAAAGAGTGACTGTGCATAGATAATAAACACAGAGTAGCAGCAGTGTTGAAAGAAATGGGGGGAGGTCAATGTAAATAGTGAATAAATAAATTGTTCAGTAGTCTTATAGCTTGGGGGTAGAGACTCCGGTACCGGTAGCAGAGAGAACAATTTGTGACTGGAGTCTTTAACCATTTTTTGGACGTTCCTCTGACACTGCCTAGTATGTACAGCACCAGTCAAATGTTTGGACACACCTACTCATTCAAGGGTTTTTCTTTATTTTTACTCTACCTATGAAATAACACCTATGGAATCATGTAGTAACCAAAAAAAAGTTTTAAACTAATCTAAATATATTTTATGTTTGCGATTCTTCAAAGGAGCCACCCTTTGCCTTGTTTACAGCTTTGTACACTCTTGGCATTCTCTCAACCACCTTCACCTGGGATGCTTTTTCAACAGTTTGAAGGAGTTTCCACATATGCTGAGCATTTGTTTGCTGCTTTTCCTTCATTCTGTGGTCCAACTCATCCCAAACCATCTCAATTGGGTTGAGGCGATGAACAGCAACCCTCAACTTGTTCCACAGATTTTCAATGGGATTCAAGTTTGGGCAACTTAAGGACTTTCACATTTTTGTTCTGAAGCCATTCCAGAGATGCTTTGACTGTATGTAAGGGTCATTGTCCTGTTGGAATGTAAATCTTTGCCCCCAGTGTAAGGTGGTTTGCACTCCAAAGCAGGCTATCAAGGATTTGCCTGCATTTGGCTACATTCATTGTTCCCTCTATCCTTACCAGTCTCCCTGCCACTGAAAAGTATCCCCATAGCATGATGCTACCACCACGATGCTTCACGGTAGGGATGGTGTTAGACAGGTGAAGAGCCGTGCCTGGTTTTCTCCAGACATATCGCTTTGCATTCAGGCCAAAGAATAAAATGTTTGTCTCATCAGACCACAGAATCTTTTGCCTTTCACACATCTTTTTGTAAACTCCAGGCATGCGGTCATGTGCCTTTTTCTCAGCCCTGGCCACTCTCCCATAAAGCCCAGAATGGTGAAGTGCTATAGAGATTTGTCGTTCTGGCAGGTTCTTGCATTTCAGCCAAGGAACTCTGTAGTTCTGTCAGAGTGGTCATTGGGTTCTTGGTCACCTCCCTGACCAAGGTCCTTCTTTGTATGTTGCTCAGTTTCGTCAGACGGCCAGCTCTCGGCGGAATCTGGGTAGTTCCATATTTTTCCCAATGACGGAGACCACTGTGCTCTTGGAAACTTTCAACACCCTAGAAATTATTTTCTGAACATCACAATTCTCTGAACTCTACTGACAATTCCTTGGACTTCATGGCATAGTTTCTGCTCTGACATGATCCGTCAACTGTTGGACCTTATATAGGCAGGTGTGTTTCTTTCTAAAATAGTGTCCAAACAATTGAATTGGCCACAGGTGGACTCCAATCAAGTTGTGGTGCCTCTCAAGGATGATCAAAGCAAATTGAATGCAGCTGAGCTCAATTTGGAGTGTTAACCAACAACTGTTCCCCGTCCACCAATATCATTAAGGTTATTTCTGTTTGGGTGTGGCATGCCCTGATTGGAGGATGTGTTGCACCTGTCGCCTTGTTAGTCAGTCATGCTAGCACATGTGATATTTACCATCAGCTCTCACAGTCTCACGTCAGAATTAGACGTTTTCCATGTTTCTCAAACATCACATTTCAAAGTGTTTAAGGTTGAGTTTGGCATTAAGGTTAAGTCTTGTGTAGTTTTAACATTCTGTATAATCCCCTTGTCCTAATGGTAAAAAATGAACTCCTTTCAATAATTCCCTAAAATGAAGCAGCTGAATTGAATTTTAAACCCCAAATCTATTTTGCATGAAGAAACAATCTGTCATTCATTGCAAAGTTTGTGAATATTTGGGTTTTCCCTCTTCACAATGTAGAAAGACTAAATTTAATCAGTGGACATCACTTGTTTTTATTACAACACACCTGTCATAATTGTTTTCTTTACTAAAGTAGAGGTTTGTTATTATAATTATTATTATTATTACTAAAGGTACTGCATAGGTGTCCAACAGCACTTAAATAGCCAAAGTGTGTGTGCATGGACTTTGCAGATGTATTTCTCAGATGTGCAGAACAAAGTATTTGTTTTACAGTCCTTCCTTGGGGGACAGAACTGGCATCTCCTCTTCTTGCCTGCCCCAGCTGCAGCCTAAGGTGGATCAGGACAAGATTCAACCCCCGGAACAGCTTTCACAAGCACTGCAGAGGCTGCTGTGTGGGGAAGGCACTCCCTTCTTTGAATGTATGGGGTTACAAGTGCCTTTCCCAGCTGCTCCAGGAACATCCTCCTCTTGTTCTGCTTATCAGGCATCCAGGTAGGGTTGATCTTGTTCCTTATCACGAAGGCATTGTATGAGGATACATCAATGATGTTATGGAAGATGACCATGGGCCAGCGGGCAGTCATCCTCCTGCAGGTGTAAGGGGTGCAGGGGGATCTTCCTCTTCAGGAGCTGCTGGCTCAGTTCAATCAGTAGCATGCATAATCTCAATTTCTCATTTTGTGTGTGTATGTGTGTGTGTGTGTGTGTGTGTGTGTGTGTGTGTGTGTGTGTGTGTGTGTGTGTGTGTGTGTGTGTGTGTGTGTGTGTGTGTGTGTGTGTGTGTGTGTGTGTGTGTGTGTCTTTGTGGTTTTTGTGCTGTGTAAATTATTTTATAACTGCTGGATCAAAAATGACCCTAAGACAATATTTGTACCCTGGTGGAGTACAGCTTTCATGGAAATATGAACAAAGACGATGTTTCACTTTTTCTAATGTTGGGGTCACTCTAGGAAAAGTCTCATTTAGGGTGTTTTCTGCTGTTAAACATAGTGGTGGTTCATTTTTGACACTTAAGACAACACAAGGGTTAAGTTCAGGCATGAACTTCAAATTCTTAAAGTTAGGCATTAACTCTGAATGGCAAAGGTAAGGGTTAAGGTTCGGGATAGGCTTAAAACAAAATTATCAAAAACGACTTTTTATCGCTGGTTTCTAACATACAACCTTTGAAATCAGAGGGAGATGCTAACGCTCCCCCATCTGCCATCCCGAATGCCCTTGAGGAAGAGTGCAGATGCTCCTTCAGTTTTTGGTGAACACGTTTTCCCAGAGCTCTGTTAAATATCTACTCTGAATTAAGATTCACAGATGTCTGCAGAAAGAATGGGGTGTTCGCTATGATATGACACTGTGAGTTTAAAAACATTTCTTTTGGTTATTGAACTACGGTAGGTGGATCGACACTCAGTAACAGAATGTCATCCTGAGTCCTTGCTCTGTACTATACAGAAATGCATAATTATGAACGTCATTCTCTGCAGGGTGTTGTATCCTAAATAGGTACACAAAGGTAATATCCTCCTTTGCATGTTTGGCTATTATTCTACGCCGCCCCAAACACGACCAAATTAGGTTGGTCCAGATCGGACCAAATCTGTACCAATCATAGACATCTACTGTATGTTTCACATGTATGGACATTATAGTGCAGCACAGTAAATCACAATGGAGTAGAGTAGAGTTCAGTACAGTAGAGCACAGTACAGTGTTATAGGAGTTTTGCTCGATTTTATTGTCAATTTCGAGGTTATTTCCATTTGGGTGTGACTTGCCCTGATTGGAATCCTCCTCATTGGTCAGGATGTGTTGCACAATGAGGATGTCCTCATTACCCGTGCCTACCCTGTTTGGTATGAACGATGGGTGCAGATTGGGTCACCAGTCAAGACCTAAGGTGGTATTGTAGGTCTGTGATCCACTCCAAACTGTCAATGCATAAATCATGAATCAAAATAATGTCGATATTGCAAGGAAATATTGTAATATCACAGAACTATACCACAAGGTAGCTACTCTACCAATTTCATTCATGCTCGCTAAGTTAGTTAGCTAGTTAGATTATATTAACCAGTAATACAAAATATGCCGAAACGTTTTAAAATGTTAGCTTTGACCTTGAGGCTTGATAGGTGGTAAAAAAAATATTCCCTGAAGGGAAGTCAATTTTGTTATTTGTTAGATAGCTAAGCTACCAGTTAGCTTTTACCCCTCTATCAAGTCTGGTAAGCTAGCCCACCTGGCTGCTGGCCAAATTAGCTAATGTCCTTGATTCTAGTTACTAGCTAAGATAAATAAAACATCTCAAATTAGCTACTCACTTTAGCATGTACTTCTTTGAGTTATTTTCTGAACAGCTTCTCACTTCTTTGATTTTCCAGTTGTCAGTTCGACCACACACTCATTTGTGGTGCCCAAATTAAAAATGACAGTTGGAACTCAAAAGCAGAAAATATGTGATTCTTGTTGCTAGGCTACCAGTTACAGCACTTTTAGTTTGTAGTTTGCGCATACCTTTATCCAGAGGGAAGAGAACAATTATAGCTAGTGTCTGAAAGAATATGGATTTAATATTTGCCAAATTATTAAGCATTAAGCATTATCCTGATATGGACATTAGTCAAGAGCATATGCATTGTATTTGCTGAGAAAATACCCTTTGTAGACCTACTCTTAGTATTTGTCATCATATAGAGAAACGAAGATGTCCACATTGGCCTCTCTCGAGATATCTAATGGCTCAATATCCGGAGGGAATCCAAAAATGATTTGTGCATGAAAGAAAAATAAGGATATCATATTTGTCAAATTATTCAGCATGTGGTGAAAACTCATAAATGCATCTGAAATCATCCTTATTTTCAGCATATCAAAAAGCATATCAAGATCAGGATATGGACCTCAGCCATGAGAAGCATATCTGGAATCAATACAGTTTCCTATCTTAAATGTGCTGAGAAAACACATACACTACCATTCAAATGTTAGAAATGTCCTTGTTTTTGAAACAGCAACCATCACTCCTGCGTTCCAATGGCACGTTGTGTTAGCTAATCCAAGTTTATCATTTTAAAAGGCTAATTGATCACTACCTAGAAGGCCAGCATCCCAGAATAGCCTCTTCACTGTTGACGTTGAGACTGGTGTTTTGCGGGTACCATTTAATGAAGCTGCCAGTTGAGGACTTGTGAGGCGTCTGTTTCTCAAACTAAACACTATAATCAAATCAAATTTATCTTTATAGCCCTTCTTACATCAGCTGATATCTCAAAGTGCTGTACAGAAACCCAGCCAAAAACCCCAAACAGCAAGCAATACAGGTGTAGAAGCACGGTGGCTAGGAAAAAATCCCTAGAAAGGCCAAAACCTAGGAAGAAACCTAGAGAGTAATCAGGCTATGAGGGGTGGCCAGTTCTCTTCTGGCTGTGCCGGGTGGAGATTATAACAGAACATGGCCAAGATGTTCAAATGTTCATAAATGACCAGCATGGTCAAATAATAATAATCACAGTAGTTGTTGAGGGTGCAACAAGTCAGCACCTCAGGAGAAAATGTCAGTTGGCTTTTCATAGCCGATCATTAAGAGTATCTCTACTGCTCCTACAGTCTCTAGAGAGATGAAAACAGCAGGTCTGGGACAGGTAGCACGACAGGTCAGGGTTCCATAGCCGCAGGCAGAACAGTTGAAACTGGAGCAGCAGCACGGCCAGGTGGACTGGGGAGAGCAAGGAGTCATCATGCCAGGTAGTCCTGAGGCATGGTCCTAGGGCTCAGGTCCTCTGAGAGAGAGAAAGAAAGAGAGAAAGAGAGAATTAGAGAGATCATACTTAAATTCACACAGGACACCGGATAAGACAGGAGAAGTACTCCAGATATAACAGACTGACCCTAGCCCCCCAACACATAAACTACTGCAGCATAAATCTGAGACAGGAGGGGTCAGGAGACACTGTGGCTCCATCTGATGATACCCCCAGACAGGGCCAAACAGGCAGGATATAACCCCACCCACTTTGCCAAAGTACAGCCCCCACACCACTAGAGGGACATCTTCAACCACCAACTTACCATCCTGAGACAAGGCCGAGTATAGCCCACAAAGATCTCCGCCACGGCACAACCCAAGGGAGGACGCCAACCCAGACTGGAAGATCACGTCAGTGACTCAACCGACTCAAGTGAAGCACCCCTCCTAGGGACAGCATGAAAGAGCACCAGTAAGCCAGTGACTCAGCCCCTGTAATTGGGTTAGAGGCAGAGAATCCCAGTGGAGAGAGGGGAACTGGCCAGGCAGAGACAGCAAGGGCGGTTTGTTGCTCCAGAGCCATTCTGTTCACCTTCACACTCCTGGGCCAGACTACACTCAATCATATGACCTGCTGAAGAGATGAGTCTTCAGTAAAGACTTAAAGGTTGAGACCGAGTCTGCGTCTCTCACATGGGTAGGCAAACCATTCCATAAAAATGGAGCTCTATAGGAGAAATCCCTAATATACTTGTCCTCTTGCTCAGTTGTGCACTGGGGCACTCGTTAGAGCCAGTTTGCGATGTTCTGTGCAGGGAGTAGTACACAGGGTTGTACGAGATCTTCAGTTTTTTGGCAATTTCTCACATGGAATAGCTTTCATTTCTCAGAACAAGAATAGACTGATGAGTTTCAGAAAAGAGCTCTTTGTTTCTGGTCATTTTGAGCCTGTAATCGAACCCACAAATGTTGATTCTCCAGATACTCAACTAGTCTAAAGAAGGCCAGTTTAATTGCTTCTTTAATCAGAACAACAGTTTTCAGCTGTGCTAACATAATTGCAAAAGGGTTTTCCAGTGATCAATTAGCCTTTAAAAATGATCAACTTGGATTAGCGAACACAATGTGCCTCTGTACGCCTATGCAGATATTCCATTACAAATCAGCCATTCCCAGGTACAATTGTCATTTACAACATTAACCATGTCTACACTGTATTTCTGATCAAATTGATGTTGTTTTAATGGACAAAAAATGTGCTTTTCTTTTTAAAACAAGGACATTTCAAAGTGACCCCAAACGTTTGAACGGTAGTGTATGTATACAGTCAGTATTTGTCAACATGAAGAGAGAAAATAGGATGTCACATATCTCAGGATATTGAATGAATCCATATGAGGCCATAGGAAATGTCCATGTGTGATACTCGGAGTAATCCCAATATCATATACAGCTGAAGTCGGAAGTTTACATAACACTTAGGTTGGAGTCATTAAAACGTATTTCTTGTTAACAAACTATAGTTTTGGCAAGTTGGTTAGGACATCTACTTTGTGCATGACACAAGTCATTTTTCCAACAATTTCTTACAGAGTTTATTTCACTTAGAATTCACTGTATCACAATTCCAGTGTGTCAGAAGAAAATTCCAGAAAATTATGACATGGCTTTAGAAGCTTCTGATAGGCTAATGACACCATTTAAGTCAATTGGAGGTGTACATGTGGATGTATTTCAAAGCCTATCTTCAAACTCAGTGCCTCTTTGCTTGAAATCATGTGAAAATCAAAATAAATCAGCCAAGACCTCAACAAAGACAGGTAGACCGCCACAAGTCTGATTCATCCTTGGGAGCAATTTCCAAATGCCTGAAGGTACCACGTTCATCTGTACAAACAATAGTACGCAATTATAAACACCATGGGACCATGCAGCCGTCATACCGCTCAGGAAGGAGACGCGTTCTGTCTCCTAGAGATGAACGTATATTGATGTGAAAAGTGCAAATAAATCCCAGAACAACAGCAAAGAACCTTGTGAAGATGCTGGAGGAAACAGGTACAAAAGTATCTATATCCACAGTAAAACGAGTCCTATATTGACATAACCTCAAAGGCCACTCAGCAAGGAAGAAGCCACTGCTTCTTCACCTCCATAAAAAAGCCAGACTACGGTTTGCAACTGCACATGGGGACACGATCGTACGTTTTGGAGAAATGTCCTCTGGTCTGACGAAACAAAAATAGAACTGTTTGGCCATAATGACCATCGTTGTGTTTGGAGGAAAAAGGGGGATGCTTGCAAGTCAAAGAACACCATCCCAACCGTGAAGCATGGGGTGGCAGCATCATGTTGTGGGGGTGCTGTGCTGCAGGAGGGACTGGTGCACTGGTGCAAAATAGATGGCATCATGAGGCGAGAAAATTATGTGGATATATTGAAGCAACATCTCAAGACATCAGTCAGGAAGTTAAAGCTTGGTCACAAATGGGTCTTCCAAATGGACAATGACCCCAAGCATACTTCCAAAGTTGTGGCAAAATGGCTTAAGGACAACAAAGTCAAGGTATTGCAGTGGCCATCACAAAGCCCTGACCTCAATCCCATAGAAAATGTGTGGGCAGAACTGAAGTTTGTGCGAGTAAGGAGGCTTACAAACCTGACTCAGTTACACCAGCTCTGTCAGGAGACATAGGCCAAAATTCACCCAACTTATTGTGTGAAGCTTGTGGAAGGCTACCCGAAACATTTGACCCAAGTCAAACAATTTAAAGGCAATGCTACCAAACACTAATTCAGTGTATGTAAACTTCTGACCCACTGGGAGTGTGATGAAAGAAATAGAACCTGAAATAAATCATTCTCTACTATTATTCTGACATTTCACATTCTTAAATGTTCATCGCTCATCAACTCATCCCTGACCGCTGGCTACGTCCCTTCCGTCTTCAAGAGAGCGAGAGTTGCACCCCTTTTGAAAAAACCTACACTCGATCCCTCCGATGTCAACAACTACAGACCAGTATCCCTTCTTTCTTTTCTCTCCAAAACTCTTGAACGTGCCGTCCTTGGCCAGCTCTCCCGCTATCTCTCTCAGAATGACCTTCTTGATCCAAATCAGTCAGGTTTCAAGACTAGTCATTCAACTGAGACTGCTCTTCTCTTTATCACGGAGGCGCTCCGCACTGCTAAAGCTAACTCTCTCTCCTCTGCTCTCATCCTTCTAGACCTATCGGCTGCCTTCGATACTGTGAACCATCAGATCCTCCTCTCCACCCTCTCCGAGTTGGGCATCTCCGGCGCGGCCCACGCTTGGATTGCGTCCTACCTGACAGGTCGCTCCTACCAGGTGGCGTGGCGAGAATCTGTCTCCTCGCCACGCGCTCTCACCACTGGTGTCCCCCAGGGCTCTGTTCTAGGCCCTCTCCTATTCTCGCTATACACCAAGTCACTTGGCTCTGTCATAACCTCACATGGTCTCTCCTATCATTGCTATGCAGACGACACACAATTAATCTTCTCCTTTCCCCCTTCTGATGACCAGGTGGCGAATCGCATCTCTGCATGTCTGGCAGACATATCAGTGTGGATGACGGATCACCACCTCAAGCTGAACCTCGGCATGACGGAGCTGCTCTTCCTCCCGGGGAAGGACTGCCCGTTCCATGATCTCGCCATCACGGTTGACAACTCCATTGTGTCCTCCTCCCAGAGCGCTAAGAACCGTGATCCTGGACAACACCCTGTCGTTCTCAACCAACATCATGGCGGTGGCCCGTTCCTGTAGGTTCATGCTCTACAACATCCGCAGAGTACGACCCTGCCTCACACAGGAAGCGGCGCAGGTCCTAATCCAGGCACTTGTCATCTCCCGTCTGGATTACTGCAACTCGCTGTTGGCTGGGCTCCCTGCCTGTGCCATTAAACCCCTACAACTCATCCAGAACGCCGCAGCCCGTCTGGTGTTCAACCTTCCCAAGTTCTCTCACGTCACCCCGCTCCTCCGCTCTCTCCACTGGCTTCCAGTTGAAGCTCGCATCCGCTACAAGACCATGGTGCTTGCCTACGGAGCTGTGAGGGGAACGGCACCGCAGTACCTCCAGGCTCTGATCAGGCCCTACACCCAAACAAGGGCACTGCGTTCATCCACCTCTGGCCTGCTCGCCTCCCTACCACTGAGGAAGTACAGTTCCCGCTCAGCCCAGTCAAAACTGTTCGCTGCTCTGGCCCCCCAATGGTGGAACAAACTCCCTCACGACGCCAGGACAGCGGAGTCAATCACCACCTTCCGGAGACACCTGAAACCCCACCTCTTCAAGGAATACCTAGGATAGGATAAGTAATCCTTCTCACCCCCCTTAATGATTTAGATGCACTATTGTAAAGTGGCTGTTCCACTGGATGTCAGAAGGTGAATTCACCAATTTGTAAGTCGCTCTGGATAAGAGCGTCTGCTAAATGACTTAAATGTAAATGTAAAATAAATTGGTGATCCTAACTGACCTAAGACAGGGATTGTTTACTAGGATTAAATGTCAGGAATTGTGAAAAACTAAGTTGAAAGTATTTGGCTAAGCTGTATGTAAACTTCCGACTTCAACTGTATTCACTGGCCCAGACAATATTACAGTAAATTAGATATGGGTAAATTAAGCTATACTATAGAGTTAGGAAGAAAGCCTGACAAACCAAACCACTAATCTTTCTGATGATACCCACAGATTTCATCACTTTGCCACAGACAAATTGAGAATTATCTTTCCAGGATAACTTTTCATCAATTCGATCTCAGCAGAATTTCGTGGATGTAACTTGTTCCATTTCATTCTCTTTTCTGTCTTTTTATGATTTTTTTTAACAATATTTCTTATTCTTACTAGTTAATACAATATAGTTGGATTTTTCAAAATGTAAACATAGTTTGTTTATCCAGGAACCATGCAGAAACTTAGGCCATACTGGAGTTGGCTTCATTAATAAGCGAATAAAAATTATTGTGTGATTAGATCAAATTGGTATCATCAGCAAAGAGAACGGGAAGTACGGTAGAAGACACAGCAGCAATGTCATTGATGTAGATTAGGAATAACAAAGGTTCGATTATCGAACCCTGTGGCCTACCATAGGATATCTTGGCCCTAGTAGACGCACAGCAGTTTGCATAACATTTTTTTTCTCATAAACATAACTATATAACAATCATGAAAATTGTAATAATGCAATTTAGAAAGTAATGTTTCATGATCAACCATGATAAACACTTTAAATAAATCTAAAAAGATGCCAAGGGTGTATTTATTGTTGTTAAGGGCTGTAAAGATTTTATCCACAAGTTTCAAAATATAAATGTCTGTCCGAGACTGATAAACTATTTGGTTACAATGGCTGCTTCTGATGATTCCTCTTTCCAAGAAGAGCTGGATGACATAACGATTTAATTTGCCAACATGTCTTTTTTATATTATCAACTATTACTTTTGATCCTCAGCAACAACCACACGGCTGTGACTGTGTTTAACGAGGAAGCAAATAAAGATAAACAAAGCAATGTCATTAAATGGAATGATAATGTTTTGCTATACCAACTGAAGGGAACTAACAGTAAAGAAATATATATATATTTTATATATATATTATATATATATATTATATATATATATTATATATATGATATATTTATTATATTATATATTTTATATATAAAATATATATATTTTATATATATATATATATTTTATTTCACCTTTATTTAACCAGGTAGGCTAGTTGAAAGCAAGTTTACATTTCATTTACAACTGCGACCTGGCCAAGATAAAGCAAAGCAGTGCGACAGAAACATCAACACAGAGTTACACATGAAATAAACATACAGTCAATAATACAATAGAAAAATAAGTCTATATACAGTGTGCAAATTAGGTAGGATAAGGGAGGTAAGGCAATAAATAGGCCATAGTGGTGAAATAATTACAATATAGCAATTAAACACTGAAGTGATAGATGTGCAGAAGATGAGTGTGCAAGTAGAGATACTGGGGTGCAAAGGAGCAAAATAAATCAAATAAATAACAGTATGATGATGAGGTAGTTGGATGGGCTATTCACAGATGGGCTATGTACAGGCGCAGCGAGCTGCTCTGACAGCTGGTGCTTAAGGCTAGTGAGGGAGATGTGAGTCTCCAGCTTCAGTGATTTTTGCAGTTCGTTCCAGTCATTGGCAGCAGAGAACTGAAAGGAAAGGCAGCTGAAGGAGGAATTGGCTTTAGGGGTGACCAGTGAAATATACCTGCTGGAACTCGTGCTACGGGTGGGTGCTGCTATGGTGACCAGTGAGCTTAGATAAGGCGAAGCAAAGACTTATAGACGACCCGGAGCCAGTGGGTTTGGCGACAAATATGAAGCGAGGGCCAGCCAACGAGAGCATACAGGTCGCAGTGGTGGATAGTATATGGTGCTTTGGTGACAAAACGGATGGCGCTGTGATAGACTGCATCCAATTTGCCTTGTAGAGTGTTGGAGGCATTTTTTTTCAAATTATCAGTTGAATATGTGTCATTAGAGCCTCTTGAGCCTCTGACAGTCTATACTGACAGTTGCTAATATTTAACATGATAGAAATTGGAAACAGAAAGTCGGGGTTGCCTATAATTAAGACAAATTCTGCATAAAGGCACAGCATTCCATAAACTTTACTGTGGGAAAGTTGATATGTTGATATGCTTTAGTTTGCTGCCATATGTCTGGTTACACATTTTTCTCCAGCGATTATAAGATAAAATACACTCAGTGGCCACCCTGTTCACGAAAATGGTTCGCTCCTACAGATAGTGAGTCAGCTGGCCGTTGCTTGCTATATAAAGCAGGCAAACAGGTATCAATGCATTTAGTTACTGTTCGATTGAACATTCGAATGAGCAAAACGAGTGACCTACGTGTCGTTAAACGTGGTATGATTGTCAGTGCCAGCCACGCCGGTTCTAGGCCCTCGGAAATGTCCGGCCTCTTGGGCTTTTCACGCACGAATATGTCTAGGGTTTACCAAGAACAAAAAAAATCCAGTCAGTGGCAGTCCTATTGGCAAAAACAACTCACTGATGAGAGGTCGAAGGAGAATGGCAAGAATTGTGCAAGCTAACAGGCAGGCCACAAACAGGCAAATAACGGCACAGTACAACAGTGGTGTGCAGAACGGCATTTGGGAGGCACAACTAATCTGTCCTTGTCATGGATGGGCTATATTGCAGCAGATGACCACACCGGGTCCCACTCCTATCAACTAAAAACAAGAACAAGAGGCTCCCGTTGGCACACGATCACCAACACTGGACAATTGAGGAGTGGAAAAACATTGGCTGGTGGCGGAGGTGTAATGGTGTGAGAAGCGTTAGCCTGGCACACGTTAGGTCCACTGTTACCAAATGAACAACATGTCCATGCCCCAAAGAATTCAGGCTGTTCTGGAGGCAAAGGGAGGTCCGATCCGGTACTAGAAGGATGTCCCAAATAAACTGGCCACTGAGTGTATATCTAAAACAAGTGTCATTTATATTTATAATTCCCTTATCCAAATGGATTACTCATTTACCTAGCTCTTATTAATAGCTCTTATCAGGTTATAAATTACAGTACATGGAGAGTGGTGTTATTTTTAATTTTTTTTAAATAAAGTAGATGCTTTTTCCACTTGGAACCAGTAGGTTCACTAGACCTTAAGTCATTGATTTTCTTTGCGTAAAGGTGGTGGAATTATTTGGGAATTAGGTCAAGGTCAGAATACAGTGTTGCTGTAAATTTGTAGACACACCTCCGTACACCTTCATTTATTTGATCTCCACCCAAAACGAATAGCAGGTGAATAGCACGCTATTCAAATGCTTAAGTTAGTTCAAGATCAGAATACCCATAAAAAGGAAATTATGTTCCATTTATGTGCACGCTTACCTCGGGTCGTAATCCTGCCCAAAGTAAATATGCTGAACAATAATCATTTTAAAGTAGCACTCCAGTCTCATTTTCACCTGATTTACATAACAAAAAGCACATCTCAATACGTGGTCCAGGTAAGTCATGTCATAACACATGACTAGGGGGGGCTATCCTCTATTGTTCCTCAAGCAAGGGGGAGGCCAATGGCATCAAGGATTCCCATCAGACCAACTCCCTGAATTCCACACTCTTTGAAGTTAGCAGTTGTCTACAAACACTATTTAGCTAAGAGAAAAAGTGTGTACAGTACTTTACTGTATTTGTACTTGGTATACAGTGGAAGCTGGTGACTTGAAAAATTGAGGAGAATGGGAGACGTACGGTATGGGTGTAGAACGCACAGAGACGACAGTGTGTTTCAAAAACCTAAAGCATTTAATAAAGACATTTATGTGGAATGGGAATGAGAGGGATACTTACACAGTGTTGGAAAGGGATCAAAACAGTGATTGAATGAAGGTATGAGGCATGAAATGAGGTGTTCAGAGGCTTGACTTCAGTGCAGGACAGGATTTGACTGGGAAGACAAAAAACAATAACACAACACACTACACAGTTAGACAAAAGAGTTAAGAATGATTTAGTCAAAGCAAGGATTAAAATCATTCATGTGTAATAATGTGATTGTGTATGTGATTGAATCAACATACAGTAATGAGATGCAATTGATAGGAATACTCACAGTGTTTGGTGAGGAAACATTCAATATGCCAGTGGAGGAGTGGGCACATGAGACATGGCTTCAGTTCATGCCAGGTGTCACACCCTAATCTGTTTTATCTATCCTTGCGCTTGTCTCCACCCCCCTTCAGGTGTCACCCATCCTCCCCATTATCCCCTGGTGCCACGACTTCCGCCGAAGTCGGTCCCTCTCCTTCGTGCGGTGTTCGGCGGTCCGACGTATCCGACCTTCTAGCCATCACTAATCCATTTTTTCATTTTCCATTAGTTTTGTCTTGTCTTCCTTCACACATGGTTCCAATCCCATTACATGTTGTGTATTTAACCCTCTGTTTCCCCTCATGTCCTTGTCGGAGATTGTTTTGAATGTATGTGATGTGCTATTTAGTGTTGGTGTGCGACGGGTTTTGTACCCACTTTGTTATTTTGTACATTTTGGTTGTTTTGGAGTTTTGTCAGCATTTATTAAACAACTCCGTTTATACCAAGATCGTTCTCCTGCGCCTGACTTCCCTGCCACCAACACGCAACCCTTACACCTGGGTACTTATACCTGTATTCTCTGTTTGTCTGTTGCCAGTTCGTCTTGTTTGTCAAGTCAACAAGAGTTTTGTCTCCGCTCCTGCTTTTTCCTAGTCTCGCTTTTTCTCGCCCTCCTGGTTTTGACCCTTGCCTGTCCTGACTCTGAGCCCGCCTGCCTGACCACTCTGCCTGCCACTGACCCTACCTGCCGTCCTGTACCTTTGCCCCTGCTCTGGATTACCGACCTCTGCCTGACCTTACCCTGAGCCTGCCTGCCGTCCGGTACCTTTGCCCCACTACTCTGGATTATCGACACCTGCCTGCCTTGACCTGTCGTTTGCCTGCCCCTGTTGCTGTAATAAACATTGTTATTTCAACACAGTCTGCATTTGGGTCTTACCTGAAACTTGATATCAGGAGAGAGTTGACAATGGTAGTGGAGTGGAGTGGTTATCATCTCTTAGGGAACAGCTGGAAATACAAATAGCAGATACATTCCATTACAGCTGCGTCATCGTAGGTTTGAACAACACATTTCTCCATGAAGTTAAACTCAGCCATCTCAAAATTCACAAAGTCAAACACAGACTGTACATCTCGCCCACTTGACACATCAAAGTAGCACAAGAAATGTTCCTGAATCAAGCCCCGATCATCCACATACCTGACGATAACCGACAACTGCAAGCAGACTGGTGGCACCTTAGGTCCCAGAGTTTTTCTATATCTGTTAACCTAACCAAGAAAACTCTGGACACAATAAGGTATGACAGTGATTAATTAGTTGTAAAAGGTTTCATAAGGGCTATGATGGGACGAGTTTTTCCGAATCAGTTCAACTGGTTTTTAAAAAACCCTGCAAAAAAAAAAGCCTGACCCTGGGTCTGTCAAACTGTCAGTCTGTCAAACTGTCAGTCTGTCAAACTGTCAGTCTGTCAAACTGCAGCAACCTTATACTGTATTATATTTAGACTAGATTAGTAGGGGGATTTCCTCCACCCAGACACAGACAAAAACTGATAGACAATAGAACTCACAGCTTGCATATTTGCATCGTGCACACCTATGCAACTGTAGGCTTTATAAAACATGTACTCACATCTGCCATTACTATTATGTTGATGGATTAATTCCGATGAATAATTTTGGATTGAAGATGTATAGGCAGCCTAGCCAGTCCAATGTTGAACATAAACCAAATTGGATTACAATCCCATTTTCTCCTGAAACACAAATGGACTATAAATACATCATGTGACCAATTAGTTTACTCTGACCAAATGGACAGCGCACATAGGCTGTATGCATCTGCTCTTATCAGTAGCCTACAGTTGATCAGACTGAAAAATCATCTCGTTTTCATTCCATACAGCATGTCAGATCTCTAATGTTTAGGTCAAGCCTAGGCTGCTGCAACATTTATGAAATTAGTTTTTGCTTGTGTCTGTCCGGAGTGACAATTTGTTATCATATTTGCTAAATAAATACCGGAGGAAAGTGAAAACCCCTACTTGAGCACGCAGGGAAAAAAATTGCTGCGTCAACCTCTCTCTTTAACCTAACTTTTAATGGATGATACGATGGAAGATATCAAATCATTCGGAATTGATTTCGACATCCCAGAAAAGACAGTCTAAAGTTCCATATGTTCAGCAAGTAAAGCGTTGTAACGTGCAATTACCACTGCAAGCTCCTTGTAGTTGCCCTTGTTATCGGGAACTTTCCCTCTCGTCACGTCCTCTAAAAGACAATTCTTACATGCCCAAAAACACTAATCAAATCACATTTTACAACAGGTGTAGACCTTACAGTGAAATGCTTACTTACAAACCCTTAACCAACAATGCAGTTTTAAGAAAATCCCTGAAGAAAAAGTAAGAATAACAAATAATTAGAGTAGCAGTACATAACTATAGCGGGGCTATATAAACAGGGGGTACCTGTACAGAGTTAATGTGCGGGGGGACCGGTGTCGAGGTAATTATGTACATGTAGGTAGAGTTTAAATAAAAGTGGCTGGCGTAGAAGGGTGGGGGGAGCAATGCAAATAGTCCGGGTAGCCATTTGATTAGCTGTTCAGGAGTCTTATGGCTTGTGGGTAGAAGCTGTTTAGAAGCCTATTGGACCTAGACTTGGCGATCTGGTACCGCTTGACGTGCGGTATCAGAGAGAACAGTCTATGACTAGGGTGGCTGGAGTCTTTGACAATTTTTAGGGCCTTCCTCTGACACTGCCTGGTATAGAGGTCCTGGATGGCGGGAAGCTTGGCCCCGGTGATGTACTGGGCCGTACACACTACCCTCTGTAGTGCCTTTATTTTATTTTTTATTTTTTATTTTTACCTTTATTTAAATAGGCAAGTCAGTTAAGAACAAATTCTTATTTTCAATGACGGCCTAGGAACAGTGGGTTAACTGCCTTGCTGTCGGAGGCCGAGCAGTTGCCATACCAGGCAGTGATGCAACCCGTCAGGAGTACAGGAGGGGACTGAGCACGCACCCCTGAGGGGACCCCGTGTTGAGGATCAGTGTGGCGGATGTGTTGATACCTACCCTACCCTTGAATAGCGTGCTATTCACCTGCTACCCTCTCTAGGTAGATAGTGTGGTTTACAGCTTATCATGGGAAACTCTACCTCAGGAGAGCAAAACCTTGAGACTTCATTAGATATTGTGCACCAGCTATTGTTTTAGCTAGCAGAACGGAAGACAATGGCAGATTCGCCACTCTTCCCCTGATCCTTACAAGGCATCATGATCTCTTTCCACGAAACCTAAATTTCCTTTTCCAGTGAATCACAGGGATCTGGGCCTGGTCGTGTGTCTGTAGTAAAACCCTCATGTCCAACTCATTGAAGAAGAACTCCTCATCCAATTTGAGGTGAGTAATCCAAGTTCTGATGTCCAGAAGCTCTTTTTGGTCATAAGAGACAGTAGCAGCAACATTATGTACAAAACAATGGTGTTGATTAACCGCTTAATAACATCCCTGTTTCTTCTTACTTTCTTGTTGTGTAGCATAGTTTCAATATGCAGACCTTCGTCATGATCGATACAGCTTTTTCCCAGAAGCTTGAATCTGATGTGGGCATTTATTTGCCCCCTGACTTTGTTTTGCAGTTCAGCTGAACGATGGATGTTCTTCAGGTCCCTGTACCCCCCTTTCGCCCAAGGGTCAATTCTTTCCAAAAATCAGGCAAGGCCAGCAATACAGGCAGCTTGATGAAAGGCTCCCTGTTAAACAGCTATACTTTTGATACCAATTGGTATTGAAAGCCCACTCACCTTTTCATCCTTCTTCATAAAACTGATCTCAGGCAGAGGTCTACCCTCGGTTTTAATTTGCACCTTTTCCGAGTAACCCAGAGAATGAAAGGGGTTCTTCAACAAAAAGCCAACAACATTTTCAGTAGGATTGGCAGCAAAAACGGCTGGTAGATACAGTAGCTGCTCGAGCTGGTAGCTAGCTACCTACTGCTACTTGCTACTGAAGTTAGCAAGACAAATTGAAATAAATTGCAATAACTGGACACAAAAATAAAGTTATAAAACCAAGAAAACTATGTATAATCTACCTCCTCCATCTCCTGTATTTTGAAGAAACTAATTTGAATTGAATAATATCCCAAAAAATGCTCAACTATCACTTTTCAATCTCTCAATGTCATCAACTCACCAAGCTTCTCAACACATAACCTCCCCATAATGCTCTGCGGCACAACCCCATTACAACACACTATGTTCATTCTCTGATTCTAATATTATGATTGGATGGACAGCATGTCACTTCATACTGCAAAAGCTTTGATTGGTTGATGGTCATCCCCCAGAAGTGGTCATAATTACCATGTAGGTCTATGAAAGGGGGTGAGGCCTACGAGCCTCCTTGGTTTTGTATTGAAGTCGATGTACACAGAGGAGGACAGAAGCTAGCCGTTCTCCGCCTACATCATGGTGCTACCCCCAGAGAGTGCTGTTGAAAGAGCTTCATTGCAAAACAGTGTGTTTTAATCAATTACTTGGTGATTTATGAATATATTTAGTATAGTTTTATCTAAAAAGGATAACTTTTTTAGCGTTTAGCTATTTTTTATTTTTTATGAAATTTCACTGAGGAGGATGGTCCTCCCCTTCTGGGATATGCTTTTCAACAGTAAAAGTAAAAACATTCGCTGGAGGACGTCTTTAAAGCAGCTCCACCTCCAAAAGTACGGAGCCTCTGCTTCAAACTTACAAGTGAAAGGGAGCGACGACAGAGGAGGAGTTGATCATGTTGAACACTGCAGCGCGGTGTGCAGAACAGACAAAAACACTTCTGATAGTCAAAAACCTAAAGATAGCGACTAACAGAAGAGACGAAGGTATACACGGAGACACGGAGACATTCGTTAGAGTGGTTATTCGAGTGCGTAACGGTTAGATAAGATGATGGAACTTGGGTGGATTTGCACGTTATTGAGCAACTTGGAGAGCACGCACCAACGAAAGAGTAACTATATCGTCTACATGCCAACGGTTTGGGAGATAACACTGAAGAAGAACTAACTATTTCGTTCCACATAGACAGTTACAGAATAATGTCGGGTATGAATAACAGCACGATGACAAGTGGGCCCCGGGAGCCTACTATCCCGGTGATTATGTTTATATTCGGAGTGGTGGGGAACGTCATCGCCATCGTGGTGCTCCGAAAGTCTCGGAAGGAACAGAAGGAAACCACCTTTTACACCCTGGTGTGCGGGCTTGCAGTGACCGACCTTTTGGGCACGCTACTGGCCAGCCCCGTCACCATCGCCACCTATGTGCAAGGGAAGTGGCCGGGTGGAGAGTCACTGTGTCAGTACTCCGGCTTCATCCTTCTCTTCTTCTTTCTAGTCGGCCTCAGCATTATCTGTGCCATGTCAATAGAGAGATACTTGGCTATAAACCATGCGTATTTCTACAACCATTGCGTGGACCAAAGACTTGCTGCGTTGACGCTTGCGGGCATCTACATTTCTAACGTGCTGTTCTGCGCGCTGCCTGCCATGGGGCTGGGGAAAGTGAATAAACAGTTCCCAGGGACCTGGTGCTTCATCGACTGGCGGACTAATGACACGCATGCCGCCTTCTCCTACATGTACGCCGGGGTGAGCTCCTTTCTTATCCTGGCCACTGTGATATGCAACGTGCTGGTATGCGGGGCGCTGATTATGATGCACAAGCGGTTCATCCGCAGAACATCGCTGGGTACGGACCAGGGAGGACGCATAGCGGACCTGAGGCGCAGACGGAGCTTCCACCGATTGGCCGGCGCAGAGATCCAGATGGTCATTCTGCTCATCGCTACCTCCGTGGTTGTTCTCATCTGCTCCATACCTTTGGTGGTGAGTTGACTCCTTGCAAAATAAGTTTTGCAATAGTTTGACAGATTTTTTTAAAAAAGTTTCGCAGCATGTTGGTCTCTCTTTTGTGTCTCTCGTTGTGTGTGCGTAGGAATGGATAACGTTCTGGTTGGTGTGGTGTCATTTGTAACAACTTTATGCGTCAGCATACGCATTCTTAATTGGAGGGAACATGCCCAAAATGTGCATTAAAGAAAATTGTTTAATATTTTGTAAATTAGCTCCTAATCGAATGAAAGATATTGATAGGCTTGATTATAATTCACGTGTAATTAATTAACGTGTGATTGCACTGTTATTGTTCAGACGCTTGTCTGCTGAGGTGTTGTTACTCTGGTAACTCTAATGTCAACTTCTGGTGCTCTTGCCATTAGAAACATTTCCTTACTTTGAGAAAAATAAGAACAAGTAAATATAATTGGTCTATTGATCATTTTTGCTTTTATCTTTAGATACAAAAGTCACCAGTAACAAAACTATAACTATAACAAAACCTTAAAGAGAAGCCCTTGAATCAATAATATTTTAGATTAATATCTAATTTGATAGCATGAATAACAAGTATTTGTGATTTAGCACACCGATAAGGAAGACAGGCTAATTGAGAAATGCAAATATCCAGATTTCATCAGCTCATCAATTGTTGGTGTCGCCTTGTTGGTGGGTATCTGTTGCACCTGTGCTGGCTTGTCCATCTTGTTGCTGGGTGGTGTTTCACCTGTGCTGGCCCAGGTGATGTTTGAGTGTTGGTGTGGGGTTTTCTTTTTGTTTTCCATTTGCTAGCCAAATTTAGTGTGCATCCATGGTGGGAATATTTTAGGGTACATTTTCCTAGTTGCTTGTCAACTTTCAGTGGAGACCCCCATGGATGTCCTTCAGAACCCCTTTTGAACACCTGGTTTGGTTGTCAGTGATATTTCTTGTTAGTTCCCTTTGTTGTGAGTGAAATGTTCTCTTGTGGGAGAACGTAGCACTTGTTTCTGATGGGATCGGTCTGTCTGTCTACTGCTCAGCCAGTGTCAACCATTTCCACCAAACTCTGCCCTCTGAACATACTGTAAAACCAAATGTTTAGGATCTGAGTGTTTAGGATCAATTTACACGAGGAAACATATATATTAAAACAAACTATTCTAAAAATCAAATTGCAACAAAGCATGCTGAGAAATATGATAATGAGGCCACTCCCACGTCTTTTCGCCTGCGAGAGTTAACGGAAATTGACTCAACGCAGTTGAGTAACAACACCACTCGATTGAAAAGATGTCTTGAGTCAAATGCCCTGTTCAGTGCTGAAATGTAGTTAAGGTGACAGACATTCCTTACACTGATCTGAATAAACGTTATGGAAAGTCACATCACTTTGTAATGACTAAAAGCACTCTAAACACGATGATGGGAACGTAAACACTCGTGTTTGAAATCGGATCACCTAGGAGACATACAGTAGGTGTTCTCCTGATTGGAAACTGACAGGAAACAGCTGACTATCATGTTTAATCTTGCATTTTAAACGCCTTTGTTTAAGATGAGAACACTCATTGGCAAATTTAAATGCCTAATGTTTAAGTTTTAAACACTGACGTTTACGTTATAAACGTGTCACGTTTGATGGTTTTACAGTGCAAAGAATACTACAAGCCATCCTGTCCCCATGCACTGCATGATAGTCACAAGAGGATACTGTAAGGACAGAATCACTAGAGACTGTACATCCTACACGCTTCGAAAAACACTCCACAACTAAAATGAAAAAACAAACTGCAAGGTACTGAGGGCAAAAGTTCTGAAGAGGACCAATGATATATTGTGTTCTATAAACCATCCCCATGCAGCATTTGAGAGTTACATGTAAGGACAGATCCACTAGAGACAGTACATTATATCCCGCAAGCTTCAAAAACCCTCCCCTGGAAAATAAAACTGAGGGCTTAAGGTCTGAAGAAGACCCGTTGATCTATAATTAGATATTATTGTGTTCTATATGCTGTCCCAATGTGCTGATTGAGAGGACCAAGCCACTACAGTACATCCTGCAAGCTTCAAAAACTCTACCAAACAAAAATGAAAAGACTAGCTGAAAGAGACCCTGTAAGGGCAGCATGTAGACTAGCGGTTAAGAGTGTTGGACCTGTAACAGAAAGGTTGCTGGTTTGAATCCCTGAGCCAGCAAGGTGGAATAATTTCCATTCTGCCCTTGAGCAAAGCAGTTAACCCCGAATAACAACTGCTCCCTGGGTTCCGACGACGTGGATATCAATTAAGGCAGCCCCTCGCACCTTTCCTATTCAGAGGAATTGGATTAAATGTGGAAGACACATTCCAATTGAATGCATTCAGTTGTACTACTGACTAGGTATATCCCCCTTTCCCTGTAGTTCAATAATCAGTGTCCTTTAGAGTTCTCCCTCCTACTGTATTTACCAGTAACAACCTTATCATATAAGCTAGTTACTTTACTTCACTTGTTTTGACATTGTGAGTCAGAAATGCTGTTAATTGGACCCAGGGGAGAGCCAATGGCCAGAGACGTTCATATGATTGATGATTAACATGGGGAGTGGGGTTGTGTTTTCATTGGCTCTTTGCCCAGGCTTCCGTGCCGCTGCCTGCTAGGCTGATACTATTGCTCCTAGGACACTCCAATGCCAATGCTCATCTTATGCCAACGTTACAGCATCATAGTCAAATAGGTTAGACGTTTTTCAACCATGATAGTTTGTTCTGTATGTCCGCTATGTATATTTTTTCTTGCACTACAATAACATGAAGAACTGCTAGGTTTAGATTAATGTTATTCATGTTTGAAGAAGAAAGCGGGCTTGAATGCTACTTCAATTGTATTTAATTAAAGTAGTTCAACAGGATTCAATAGGAAATCAATCATTTAGTAAAATTTTTACATTTTTGTCATTTAGCAGATGCTCTTATCCAGATCTTATTGAACACACCTATTGAAGCTTCCAATGTACATCCTCCTCATACATACACAGAATAGCCAATAACCCTTAAACCCTGTCCATCTCCCTTCCTTCCTCCCTCAGCTGCGGATTTTTGTAAACCAGCTGTCCAGGATTGAATTTGACCTCCGTTCAACTCCCATAGAGAAGAACCCAGATCTCCACGCCATCCGAATTGCCTCCGTCAACCCCATCCTCGACCCCTGGATCTACATCCTGCTGAGGAAGACCGTCCTACTGAAGCTGGTAGAGAAGATCAAGTGTTTGTTCTGTCGCTTGGGCAGTCAGGGGCGGGGCTCAGGGGTCAGTGGTCAATTCTGCTGCGGAGGTGAAGATCATCGGAATTCGTCCATCGTCTCCCTGGACTCCCCGTCACTGGTGTCCCGCGAGTTGAAGGACATCATCAGCACCTCGCAGACATTTCTTTACCTTCCAGAGGGGACTAAAGGGGGGCTGGGGGGGTTTAGAGGGACAGGGGGAGAGGGAAGACCTAGCCTCCCTGCTGTGGAGCACTCCCTGCTCCGGGACCAACAGACACCAGCGGGTAAGGGGATGCAAAACGATCCCAAAAAGGGCCTCAGGATATCAATGAGGTCAGAGGGGACAGTTGACCCTTCACGTCTGAACAGGGTGCAATTGGACCGAAAGGACAAGACTCTGCATGTGACATTTACAGACGAGACACTAAACTTACAGGAGAAATGCATCTGATGGACACAAACACAAACTCAGCCAGAGTGGCTGATAATACAGAAAAGTCACAGAGGGAAGGGAATTTAGGACTTCTAATAGCCTAAAAGGTTGGGACTTCTGACGGGTTGAACTGAAATACACGTTGATAAACTGAACTCACAGGTGAAGGATTTCTGGGAGCTGTGCAAACACACGGTTGGTTTTACTGACAGCTGACACGATAAGAGGAGGAGTAGTAATCGTTCTATAGTGATTGTGTTATTCTTCGAACTTTGAGTTCATTGGTGATGCTCCAAAATGGAATGTCAGCCGAGCAGAAACATGATGTCCTGTTTAGGGTTTGGACAAAATGGAAATACGGTGCCAAAGTGGATTGTAGGAGATTGGATCTATCGACATTGGTGGATCTATTGTATATGTCACGGTCTTATTACAAGAATACCAATATAATATACCAGCACACACATCAGTAATGAACATAAAATGTCATATGAACTTTTATAAAGACTATAAGGAGATTTCATTGCACTTTTCAAGAACCATTGAAAGGCTGTCAGAATGCTATCAGTATAGAATGTTGTTTACCACTGACTACTACTACAAACGTTGTGATATACTGTAAATAGTTATTAGGCTACAATGTGAACTGTGTCCCGTAACATGAATTAATTTTTTTATGAAAAAATAAATGTTTCTTCTCTGTGAGAAGGTCAAGTTAGTTTGTATCCATTTAAAATTGTTACAAGATGGATTAAAACAGTATGCTACATTTCAACATTTGCATCATATTGGTTAACTTGGCAGCTCCACAACAATGCCTGAAGTATAAAAATCAAGCAAGAATATTGAGCGCATAATTCCGTGCATGTCACTCTTTTACTTGTACTGAGCTTGTATGGTCGAAATAACGATTATTTACATTTCTGTCTTTTGTTGTGTTCAAATGACACATCAGCTTCATATGTGTGCATGTCCAATTGCTTTCCCCCCAATTAAGTGATATCAGCGAACTGCAAAACTGGATGATTTGTTTTCAGTGTGGCTGAAGTACCCACTGGGCACCAGGGTCTTAGGCACAAGTAGGCCTTGATGGGCCCAGGCCCAACTACTTGGGAGCCAGGCCTACCCATTCAGATTTCATGCTCTACTTGTCAGTGTTCCAAACGGGACATTGTTTGTCTTTTTACTTAAACACTGTACTTGACTTGGGAAGAAGCTCAACGGAACTGAATTGTCTTCTGCTTGAGTTACTGCACCACCTATAGAATATCAGCTCAAACCTATTGAGGAGTGCACCTAAATATGCATACATTATCAGATAGAAATAATAGCAAGCAGTAGGAAGGCATATACACTGAGTGTACAAAACATTATGCTCTTTTCATGACATAGGTGAATCCATCTGAATCCATCTGAATCCAGATGAAAGCTACAGTATATTTTTAGTGGCCTCCCACTGGTCACAAACGGGTTGAATCAACATGGTTTCAACATCATTTGTCAACGTATTGTGATGTGGAATCTATGTGGAAAGTACTTTGACTTTGATTTGAAAAAAAGTTATCTACGTAAACTGTTGTTTTGAGAGTGACATTTCAACAACAGGATTATGTCATCCTGATAACCACTTTTCAACATAGCTAAACCTTGTATAAAATAGGTTGAATTTGTACCTTTGAAACAACGTCATGAAACATGGTATCAACATTTGACATGTTGGGTTTTATTTTTGTTCAGCGTAAATATTTAACTTAGATGTTTGGTTCAGATGGAGATGGGAATCCAACATGCCAAATATTAATTTGTAGACAAACTGGATATTGAATTGTGTTTGGTTGTCAACGCAACGAAATATCAATATTTGAAGGAGATTTATTTTCTGCTTAGATAGTTCCATCTGTGCCACTGACTGTCCAGCTTTGATTCTAGTTTCTCTTCAAATGAATAATTGATGAGTACAAAATATCTGAAATTGAATTCCCATTCAAACTTTGTTGCGCTTTTAAAAGGTTGAAAGCTAAGCCAAAACATATTTAGATGACAACTAAACCAAAACTCTGACAGAGATTTCTATTGGAATTTTGATTGATTTTAGATGTTTGAACACATACAGTACCCATACTCATTTCAGGGTTTTTCTTTATTTTTAATATGTTCTACATTGCAGAATAATAGTGAAGATATCAAAACTATGAAGTAAAACATATGGAAGCATGTTGTAACCCAAAAAAGTGTGAAACAAATCAAAATATATTGTATTTTTGAGATTCTTCAAAGTACCCACCCTTTGCCTTGATGACAGATTTGCACACTCTTGGCATTCTCAAAACCAGCTTCACCTGGAATTATTTTCCAACAGTCTTGAAGGAGTTCCCACATATTCTGAGCACTTGTTGGCTGCTTTTCCTTCACTCTGCGGTCCAACTCATCCCAAACCATCTCAAGTGTGCCTTGAATTCTAAAGAAATCACAGACAGTGTCACCAGCAAAGCACC
Organism: Oncorhynchus masou masou; assembly: GCF_036934945.1. Lineage (NCBI taxonomy): Eukaryota > Metazoa > Chordata > Actinopteri > Salmoniformes > Salmonidae > Oncorhynchus > Oncorhynchus masou. The sequence continues at coordinate 34,028,168 of NC_088219.1, forward strand.
CCCACACCATCACACCGACTCCTCCATGCTTTACGGTGGGAACCACACACGTGGAGATACCCTATTCACCTACTCTGCGTCTCACAAAGACACAGCAGTTAGAACCAAATATCTAAAATTTGAACTCATCAGACTAGAGAACAGATTTCCACCATTTCTAATGTCCATTGCTCATGTTTCTTGGCCCAAGCAAGTCTCTTCTTATTATTAGTGTCCTTTAGTAGTGGTTTCTTTGCAGCAATTCAACCATGAAGGCCTGATTCACGCAGTCTTCTCTGAACAGTTTATGTTGAGATGTGTCTGTTACTTGAACTGTGTGAAGCATTTATTTGGGCTGCAATTTCTGAGGCTGGTAACTCTGATGAACTTATCCTCTGCAGCAGAGGTAACTCTGCGTCATTCTTTCCTGTGGCAGTCCTCATGAGAGCAAGTTTCACCATAGCGCTTGATGGTTTCTGCGACTGCACTTGAAGAAACGTTTAAAGTTCTTGACATTTTCCGGATTGACTGACCTTCATATCTTAAAGTAATGATGGACTGTCATTTCTCTTTGCTTATTTGAGCTGTTCTTGCCATAATATGGACTTGGTCTTTTACCAAACGGGGCGACCTTCTGTATATCACCCCTACATTGTCACAACACAACTGATTGGCTCAAACACTTTAAGAAGGAACAAGTTCCACAAATTAACCTTTAACCAGGCACACATGTTAATTGAAATGCATTCCAGGTGACTACCTCATGAAGCTGGTTCAGAGAATGCCAAGAGTGTACCAAGCTGTCATCAAGGCAAAGGGTGGCTACTTTGAAGAATCTCAAATATAAAATATATTTTTTGGTTACTACACGATTCCATATGTGTTATTTCATAGTTTTGATGTCTTCACTATTATTCTACAATGCAGAAAATAGCAATGGTGTAACGTACATTACAATTATTTATTTTACTTTATGGGGACTGAATGTTGAGTTAAGGCTCCCAGGCTTGCAAGGACAGACCAGATACAAATTCAATTAGCACGAAGGTGTGAAGTTAAAAGGGGTCGAGGCCTTAAGGCCCAACAAGTGTCAGGAGTCTTTGAAGTGTCCTCTGAAGCCCCCTCCCGCTGTTCAGCGACCAGTCACTGGGATTTTCTACAAGAAATCTGCCTCCAGAAATAAAAGCTTCTCCCAAGTGGGTGTGACACCGACTCCCGTTGCCTGCTGCACTGCTGCTTGGATTCCACCTGGCGATCTGCCCGAGCCAGTCTCCCCCTGTCTGGTACAGGTACCTCCACCACACTCACCCCTCTCTCCAGAGCTTTCGCACGCCTCCAGCACACACACACTTTTGGGAAGAGTGACTCTGAACTTAAAATGGCTTACAATGGCTAGTTGTCATATATTACATTTTTTTCTTGTGCATTTTGCTATTTTCCTCATGACTCCTGCATACTTTGTTGACTACAAACTTTCTTTGCCCAACCGTGGGACAGACTATGTTTGTTCCCGCACTTGGGACTCTGACTCTCTATTGGTTACATGGACTATTGGCCTCCCATCCTATTCTAACCACCACAATATGATCTTGTTGCCATCTGATGCACATTCAGATGTTATAAATCAGCACTGCAGAGCTCTCCCTGTCCAATGCTGTGCCTTGATTGTATTACTGTTGATGATATCTGGAAATGTGCATGTACACCCTGGCCCATCTACTGTTGCGAGCCCCAATTCTGACTCTGATATCAGCTTCAATGATTTCTGCTCTTGTAAAAGCCTGGGTTTTCTGCATGTTAACACTAGAAGCATATTACCTAAAATGGATCAATTGAAAGTGTGGGTTCACAGCTCCAATTCAGATGTGTTGGTCATTACTGAGACGTGGTTGAGGAAGAGTGTTTTGAATACTGATGTTAACCTTTCTGGTTATAACCTTTTTCGGCAAAACAGATCTCCTTAAGGTGGGGGAGTGTTAATCTTTACCAAGGATCACCTTCAGTGCTCGGTTGTCTCCATCAAGTCTGTCCCCAAACAATTTGATTAATTGGTTTTAAGCATTAAACTTTCAAATAGCTCTTTGTTGACTGTTGCTGGATGGTATCTTCCGCCATCAGCACCGGCCTGTACCCTACCTGCCCTAAGGTCTCTCCTGGCCCCTTACACTAAGTCTGAATTTGTCCTGCTAGGTGACCTAAACTGGGACATGCTTAAACCACCTGACCAAGTCCTAAAGCAGTGGGACTCTATCATTCTCAGATTATTACCAATCCCACAAGGTATGACTCCGAACACCCAGAAAAGGCTACTCTCCTCGATGTTATCCTCACAAATAATCCTGATATCAGTCTGGTGTTTCCTGTAATGACCTAAGTGTTCACTGTTTTACAGCCTGTGTTCGTAATGGCTGCTCAGTGAAACAACATGTCCTGATTTGTCGTAGACACTTGCTAAAAAACTTTAATGAGCAAGCCTTCCTTCATGAACTGGCCTCTGTAAAATGGTATAGAATCAGATTGATTCCCTCTGTCGAAGACGCTTGGACCTTCGTTTTTGATATTTTCAGTGGTATTGTTAACAACATGCCCCCATAAAGAAAATTTGAATTAAAACAGGTGCAGCCCCTGGTTCGACTATAATCTTGCAGAGTTACTCCACCTCAAGAATTGCATTTGGCGAAAGCCTTGTCACACACATACTCAGGCTGACTGGCTATCGTTCAGGAAAATGAGAAATAAGTGCATTCAGGCTATCCGGAAGGCCAAAGTTAGTTACTTTAAGGAGCAGTTCTCTCTCTCTCTCTAACCCCAAGAAGTTCTGGAAAACGGTTAAAGACCTGGAGAATAAACTCTCCTCCTCACAGCTGCCCATGTCCCTTAATGTTGATGATGTGGTTGTTACTGACAAGAAGCACATGGCTGAGCTCTTTAAATCACCACTTCATTAAGTCAGGATTCCTATTTGACTCAGCCATGCCTCCTTGTCCGTCCAACATTTTCTCATCTCCCACCCCTTCTAAAGCGACAATCCCCAATGGGGACTATCATCGCCAAGCCTGTCTCCAACCTTTTTAACCTGTCTCTTCTTTCTTGGGAGGTTCCCATAGCTCGTAAGGCAGCCACAGTTTGTCCTTTATTTAAAGGGGGTGATCAGCTGATCCTAACTGTTCTAGGCCTATTTCTATTTTGCCCTGTTAATCAAGTGTTGGAAAAAATTGTCAATAATCAATTGACCGGGTTTCTTGATGTCTATAGTATTCTCTCGGGTATGCAATCTGATTTCTGCTCAGGTTATGGATGTGTCACTGCAACCTTAAAGGTCCTCAATGATGTCACCATTGTCCTTGATTCTAAGCAATATCGTGATTTTTTTTATTGACTTGACCAAAGCTTTTGATATGGTAGACAGTTCCATTCTTATTGGCCAGCTAAAGAGTATTGGTGCCTCTGAGGGGTCTTTGGCCTGGTTTACTAACTACCTCTCTCAAAGAAGTGCAGTGTATAAAGTCAGAAAATCTGCTGTCTCAGCCACTGCCTGTCACCAAGGGAGTACCCCAAGGCTCGATCCTAGGCCCAATGCTCTTCTCAATTTACATCAACAACATAGCTCAGGCAGTAGGAAGCGCTCACATCCATTTACATGAAGATGATACAGTCTTATACTCAGGTGGCTCCTCCTCTGAGTTTGTGTTAAATGCTCTACAACAAGCTTTCTCTACACCTAACCTTGTTCTGAACACCTCCAAAACAAAGGTAATGTGGTTTGGTAAGAATTCCCCTCTTCCCACAGGTGTGATTACTACCTCTGAAGGTTTAGAACTTGAGGTAGTCACCTCATACAAGTACTTGGGAGTATGGCTAGACGGTGCACTGTCCTTCTCTCAGCACATATCAAAGCTGCAGACTAAAATTAAAGCTAGACTTGGTTTCCTCTATCGTAATCGTTCCTCTTTCACCACATGCCAAACTAACCCTGATTCAGATGACCATTCTACCCATGCTAGATTACGGAGACAAAATGTATAGATCGGCAGGTAACAGTGCTCTCGAGCGGCTAGATGTTCTTTACCATTCAACCATCAGATTTGCCACCAATGCTCCTTATAGGACGCATCACTACACTCTATATTCCTCTGTAAACTGGTCATCTCTGTGTACCTGTCGCAAGACCCACTGGCTGATGCTTATTTATCAAACCCTCTTAGGCCTCACTCCTCCCTATCTGAGATGTCTACTGCAGCCCTCATCCTCTACATACAATACCCGTTCTGCCAGTCACATTATGTTAAAGGTCCCAAAAGCACACACATCCCCAGGTCACTCCTCTTTTCAGTTCACTGCAACTAGCGACTGGAACGAGCTGGCAACAAACACTCAAACTGAACGGTTTTATTTCAATGTCTTCATTCAAAGGCTCAATCATGGACCCTCTTACTGACAGTTTTGGCTGCTTTGTGTGATGTATTGTTGTCTCAAACTTCTTGTCCATTGTGCAGTTGTCTGTGCCCAATAATGTTTGTACCATGTTTTGTGCTGCTACCATGTTGGGTTGCTACCATGTTGTTGTTATGTTGTGTTGCTACCATGCTGTGTTGTCATGTGTTTCTGCCTTGCTATGTTGTTGTCTTAGGACTCTCTTTATGCAGTGTTGTCTCTCTTGTTCTGATGTGCGTTTTGTCCTATATTATATTGTATTTAAAAAATAAAATACAAATTTATCCCAGGCCCCCGTCCCTGCAGGAGGCCTTTTGCCTTCTGGTAGACCGTCATTGAAAATAAGAATTTGTTCTTAACTGACTTGCCTACTTAAATAAATAAAATAAAAAAGCAATTTGTAAATAGATGCTTTTCCTTGTTCTGCCACCAACTTACCCTCATGCTGCAATGTTTGTAAACACAGAAAGGGTCTCAGCAAAGCACAATCAACCTGGACCAGCCTTTTACTGACCACCTGACCTCATGATAACTTTGACTGACGTTATTATCAATAGGCAAACATTGCATGAAGCTGTTATGGCCATGAGAAGTAGGGAAACACCCACAGAGCTCGATGAGGAAGGTCGTAGGCAGGTCACAGGAAAACATAGCAAAACACATGCGGCCAAACTGAACCAGTCTTTACTATTGACCGAACTACCTGATTAAGGCTTCTGAACAAATAGGTTATTGATCAGGCCGGCCTACTTGATGGCGCTACAAATCTAGCATATGGCAAAAAAAAAGAAAGGCCAATTACATTTGAAATGTTACTTGTAATCAATTGATTTATTTTAAATGTACACTTTACAGGTAAGATGGATACATTCTCATTATTTACCCAAACAAAGTATTAGTACACAACGTCAGCTGGGTCAGTTACAGAAACATGATTACAATTCGCACTAAATAGGCTATGAGCACTGTCATGGTCAAAACAGTTACCTTTCCCACTGTGTGTTCACAGCTCCACCCAATGATCCCACACATGACCAGAGGATGAGCTCAGTTCTATGAAATGAATGACTGTTACCAACACATTCATGGTCCCCTTTTTCTGAAAGGTTAACGCTCTGTGTCAGAGTGAGTCTTTAAAGCAAAGTGGGCGTACAGCATTTATTGTGTGATGCAGACGTCAGGGCTCTCATACCAGCGGAGCAGAGTAGAGCAATGATGAAGTAAGTTTGTATTCATACGGGTCGTACCGCCCCCACCTACTGTCTACCATGTCAATGCAGAGCCATACGAAGCATTTAACGGAGCGTCATTGGGCCTCTGCATGCCTCTGGATGCTCCGCAATTGCGTCACACTCCATACGAAGCCGCCGACCACATTGTCAGATCAAGCATAAATTGGCCTTTACTATCAAATATATTTCTGCATCCATTACAAGTGACATAGATTACGAAATTGTCTAAATATTTTTTCATATTGTTAGGTTCGGAACAAACAGAGTAAAAACTCATGACTAGAAAAAGCTCAAACCAAGTTTAATCACCCCATTGGGTCATACATCTGCAAAGACAATATACAAGTCACACAAGCACATCTTTACACCTCACAACTAGGCGGAGTCACCTCCTTGCATGTCTAAGATTACCAATCCTTCTTTGGCGTTAGGCAGATACACAGTGGGTTCCTCTTACTGGTATTGTCATGGCCCTGCCTCAGTCCAGGACCCTCATGAGTGTGGAAGTGTGTGTGTGTGAGATGGGACTGTAATCCCAGCATTGTCTTCTCTCTTCATCTGTTGACTTAACCTGGAGTTGAGTTCCACAGCCCTCATGGTCCCGGTTCCTCCGCAGCTGGTCTGCCTTTTCAAGAACTGATACTAGACCGTTTCCCTTTACCTCCCTTCTTAGCAACATTCATATTCAACACTATATTTGAACAGAATATTACTTTTCTGTACTTCCCTTTTCTCACTGAGTAACTTTCCATATCACTCAGTAACTTTCCACGCACCAAATTACTCTTTACCCTTCCTTGACCCAAGACATATAGATGTAAAGTTATCACTAAGTTCTGGTACAGCAACATGAATAAGTACATTTCAAGCTAGAATCCAACAATATGAATTCAAAAATCCAAGGAGGACACATTCATTCTCTCAGAAACCAGTCTCCTCTTTCACTGCCTGTCTGTATTAACAACAATCTGATAGCCCGTTTCAGTCATACAAAACCCTTTTATGAGTGTCCCATGAAAACAATCTTGCTCTTAGAAGATGTCATTCAAATTCAAATGACTGTTCAAGCTGCTAGGCTTTTCAGCATGGCCAGTCCAGGCTGACGGCGCAGAGTTTTCAGCGCCAGCCTGCTGCTGGCATTCCGGACAAAGTTGGATTGTTTTAGCAGCTCACCAATCTCCTACGGAGGCTCACATGACACACAAATCCTAACCTGGAAATATTATTTCTCTGTGGGGTTTGTTTCTCCGAGGGTTTATTTTTTAATAACAGCTCAACTGACACAATTGACTCAAGTGAGGAGTTTTCCAAGGAGATCATTTCCCGGTCATCTGACGAAGATGTTCTGAAACTTCTCATAACTTGAGATATTAAAAAAAAAAAAGACGAAGGGGCAGTTTTCCGGATACAGGGTTAGCCTAGTAGTGGACTTAAAACGCAAGCTCAATGGATAATCATCATTCAATCGATTTTTATCCAAGATTATGTCTAATCCGTCTGGGAAACTGACCCGGAATGTATTTGAGTTAATGGGATGGACAGACATATTCCAAACACAACAGGATGCTCCTTTCAGGAGGATTAACCAACATGAGTGACCGTTGAGCTCTCAAGTGTATAATGAGAAAAAAATGTATTAGGGCTACACTCCAAACCAGTCTTTTAAATGGCATAGGAGTAATAAGAGAGCATTGATATAAACAACAAAGCTTAAACAGGGAACATACATTCAGGTCGAAAATGATTGGCACCGTTTATAAAGATGAGCAAAAAAAAAGACTAGAAAAGAAATAATACAAATACTGAGCTATATTGTAGGCTCAAAACAATTTGTAATGTGTTATTTTATAGTAAGACAATTGCTCAGTCATTTCCAATATATCACCTTGCGTGGATAACGCAACAAGCGTTTTTCAAAAATGTTTTATAGGATTGGAGAACACATTGGGAGGGATCTAAGACCAATTCCTCCATACAGAATCTTTCCGAATCTTTTATATCCTTCACCTGCACTTATGGACTTCATCTGCACCCTCAGGTTTTCAATCGGGTTCAAGTCCGGAGACTGAGATGTCCATTCCAAAATGACGATTTCTTTCACCTGACCATATGTAACAGATGTTAATCGTACTCTCCTGCGTTGTGTTTGGTTCAAAGAAATCACCGCAGCCAGTGGTCCCAGTTGAACGTTATTTATTATCTGTGATTAAATAGGAAACAGCAAGTTAGTTGTGCAAGGCTTAATGATGTTAATGATGGCTGTCAATGATCAAATCTGTCACAGAAAACTGTTAGCAGTGAGCTTATGTGAGCATTACATCAGTGTATGCGAGCTTACACACTTATTTACAGCAATCATATACCAAAGCACATCCCAGAAAGCCCCTCAATCCCTAACAGGTACCATATATACACATGAATAAATCAGAAATGTACAGCAAACTTGTACACATTGTAGAATACATTATTCAGAACGTGGCCTACCCCTTGCATAACATTTTCATACTGGGGAGACCTGACGTTCGCGATCTCCCCCTATCTGCAAGCGGGGCCAATAACAACATGCCTCATTGTCATCGGAATTGAACCAACCAATAAGAGTGCTTGAACATTAAATACACATTTCTTTAGAGGCAAGTGGAAACATAACCAACCCTGTTACACATGGCACATGATCCAATCCAAGTGTCAGTGCCTTTAGCAAACATTTGTTGGATGACATGAAAAATTAGCTCCTTGGCCACACAACCCAGTGATGGGTTTGGCGGACAAAAGAATGACACCCGTGCGGAACCCAATACTTACTGTAAAATATGGTGGTGGATCTTTCATTGTATGGGGCTATTTTGTTTCCACTGGTCCTGGGGCCCTTGTTAAGGCCAACTGCATCATTAAAGTTAGTAAATCATGTATTTATTGATTTTCAACTTGAGGTGATATTTGCGTGGAGATTCCGCACACTTTCAGACCAGGCGTACGGACAACTTCTATTTGATCAACTGTATTGGAAGCAAACACTTATTTTTTGGGGGAAATGGAGGTGTTTGATGCACAGGAATTATAATAAAAAGGTAGGTTAATAAACAACTCATGCATTTGCTGTTGGCAAGGAGATTGCATAGCAGCATATTGCCTAATATGTTTATTTGACCTTTACTAGGCCTAAATCATAATCATATTGCAGGACATCTCTCCTTTTCTGACAACTGGTTTATTCCCGCTACACAACAAATATTAGGCTACCATTTATCCATTGCTCACCCAACCATACTTGAAAGTAAATAGACTGGTAGCCCATTTAGATGATTTGAAAGTATGGATAGGCTACAGTATTGCTGTGGAATAGGAGTGCAAAGTCATAGCCAATTTAATAGGGATGTACATCTTTCCCTTTCAAGCTGATTCGACACGAATCTAGATACATGGGCTCTGATACGATACAGGAACGAACCCTTTCAGTTTGAAACGATTCGATTTGGTTCGACGCTATACAATTCAATGCGCTAACATTTGCTGCACAGACATTAATTTCCATTCTGTTGGAGCTGCATCCCCCCCACTCCAAAAGGTATAATTTGACCAAATATTTAGGTAGTGATCATCATTTAATGGAGTTTGTGAAGGAAGAAACCACATGAAGTGGTTGGGAACGAAAGATAAACATGGTTTAAAAGGAAGTGTTAATATTTCATTCACTACAGAGTAAGTTGTGCCAAGAGACCACTTTTTTTGGACAAGCTATGTCTTCAAAACTAACATTTACCAGAATTCTGATTATTTCCAGGGATACACAACATCCTGAAATATATGTAGATATCTTTGTTAGAAATAATACCATATTTCTCTTGACGGAGTGATGCTGAATGTAAAAAAAAATGTCTCAACTTACCCCACTTTCCTTACTGATTGTTTCAAGCAAAACTATTGCTGATGGTGAACCTGAACAATCGAAATCAAATCTTAAGTAAGACCCGATCAGCATGTACAGAGCCTTCAGAAAGTGTTCATACACCTTGACTTATTCCCTATTTTATTGTTACAGCCTGAATTCAAAAGGGATTACAGTTTTTATTTACCCATCTGCACACAATACCTCATAATGACAAAGTGAACGTGTTTTTAGAAATTTTTGCAAATGTATTGGAAACGAAATACAGAAATAGCTAATTAACATAAGTATTCACACCCCTTTGCTATGCCACTCCAAATTGAGCTCAGGTACATCCAATCTCCTTGGATCATTCTTGAGTTGTCACCTGTGGCCAATTGTTTGGACATGATTTAGAAAGAAACACACCTGTCTATACAAGGTCACACAGTTGACAGTGAATGTCAGAGCAGAAACTATACCATGAAGTCTGTAGATCTCAGAGAATTGTGATGAGGCATGTTTCTTGGGAAGGGTATAAAACAATTTCTAGAGTGTTGAAAGTGTCAAAGGGCACAGTGGTCTCCATCCTTGGGAAAAATATGGAACTACCCAGACTCCCTAGAGCTGGCCGTCAAACCAAACTGAGCAACCGGGCAAGAAGGACCTTGGTCAGGGAGGTGACCAAGAACCCAAACATCACTCTGACAGAACAACTGAGTTCTTTGGCTGAGATGGGAGAACCTGCCAGAAGTCTCTACAGCACTTCACCAATCTAGACTTTATGGGCGAGTGGCCAGACAGAAGCCCCTCCTGAGAAAAAGGCACATGACAGCACGCTTGGAGTTTGTTTAAAGGCAAGTGAAAGACTTAAAATATTCTGTGGTCTGATGAGACCAAAATGTTACTCTTTGGCCTGAATGCAAAGCGCTACGTCTGGCGAAAACCAGGCACAGCTCATCAACCGTCTAACACCATCCCTACCGTGAAGCGTGGTGGTGGCAGCATCATGCTATGGGGATGCTTTTCAGCAGCAGGGACTGGGAGACTTATAAGGATAGATGGAACAATGAATGGAGCCAAATAAAGGCAAATCCTTGATGAGAACCAGCTTCAAACGACAGACTGTGGTGAAGATTTATGTCCAAACAGGACAATGACCCCAACAATGCAGCCAAAGCAAAGCTGGATGGGCTTCAGAACAAGAACGTGAAAGTCCGAGTAGTCCAGCCAAAGCCCAGACTTGAATCGCATTGAAAATCCATGGAGAGACTTGAAGATTGCTCTCCATCACTGCTCCCTAGCTCAATCAACAGATATTAAGAAAATCTGCAAGGAAGAAAAAGGAGAAAATCCCTAAATCCAGATGTGCAAAGCTGATACACACATACCTAGGGCGACTCAAAGCTGTAATCGCCGCCAAAGGTGTTTCTACAAAGTATTGACCTAGGGGTGTGAATGCTTATGAAAATTAGATGTCTAAAAACATGTTTTCACTTTGTCATGATTGAGTATTGTGTGCAGATGGGCGTGAAAAAAATATTGCATCCATTTTTTAATTCAAGCAGGAAACAAAAGGTGGAATAACTCAAGGGGTATGAATACTTTCTGAAGGCACTCTACATACTGCAGCTTTAACTATAACATAGTCCTAATCAAAATAGGTTGTAAAGAAATTATGTACAGCCAGAGGAGTTGTTTCCAGCAGTAGCTTAGGCTACTTTTATTTCGGTAAAACACAATTTCAACAGCGCATTTCATAGAAAAAAATAAAATAAAGCCTAATATTGCACAAGCCATTTTACAAACAGTTGAATGTTGAAGGTGACGCACAGATGTTCCAGATCAGGAAAAGACGCTACCTAGCGCTGTTTGACTAGGCTATTGATATTGCCCGAGGTTGTTACACATGCACAATGACATGTAGATCAATGACTGTCGACACAATTACATGCTTAGTTCGACATTGAAGGAGAAGAGCAGTTGACACAAAATATGAGGTTTGGGGTTCCTCCGACAGATGCACTTATATCTTAAACATTTGAACCGGGAACAGATGCCTAAAATCGGTGAATCGTTACATTCCTACTATTTATTCTCAGAGCCTATACCAAGGCTGGAGACAATCACGTATTGATAAACAAAATATTGAACAACAATGTGTCCTTTGCCTGTCGGCTGTAGCATTTACTTTAAATTGTTCGATAGGAAAATTCATCTTACAGAATGCGCAGCGAGTGTACTCGGCACTCGCTACAGGCGGCATGCGTTTTTTGGGGGTTTGAAAAAGTCACTGCAAAAGATTAAAACATTCTTCCCGCACCTCTTAGGAAATGTGATCACATTTCCCATTGCACTTTCTTTTAGAAACTACCATGGCCCAGTTGCAACATCTCCAAATCGCAGAGCAAATGTGCTTGTTTTTGTGACAATAAAAGTGGAATGGAGGGCGTTTTACAGGGAGGGGGTTGTAACGCTTGCTCACAAGCACACAAATATTGCATCGCTCTGATTTATCAATGAAAACATGTGCCTATGTTCCAGGGATAGATTGATAAATACCACTAATTTGATGTGCATGCAAATTCTAGCATCTCCAGAATTTTGTGAGAAATTTACACATGGTAGATAAATGAGGCCCCAGGACATTTTAGACAAAAACCCGGTTGCTTCTGCCAGGGCAGTCTTAAAAAAAATATCCAGTGTATTTTGCTAATCTTTATCAATGGTGCCAATCATGTTGGACCTGACTGTATACATAATACACAAAAACAAGCATAATTGACTTGATTAAATCTACTGCCATCACCCACAGTCTCTTGTATACTACAACAAAACATAATAACGACATGCATAAGACTAAAGATGGAAAGCTCAACAAAAACACCCATTTCACGAGACACATTTCAGCCCTTTTAAAAGTTCTTAGAAACATCTCATAGCCCCCGTGCTTTGACCAACTGATACTGTGATGAGAGTGTGTCCCCTGAACCCCCCTCCTCTGTGGTTACCTCCCTTGCGTTCCCCTCAGCGTCTACCACCACCGCCGTCCTCTTCAGATCCTCATAGCGTCGCTGTCTCTCGGCCATGGCAGTGCAGGCCACCACCACCTCATCGGACTCAAAGTCATAGTCCTGTTGGAGCTCTGGAGCGCTCAGGACCTCCCGCTGGGCCGCCTCCTCCCGCTGGGTCCGGTCCCGTGCCGCCAGTCTTTGCTGCTGCAGCCTCCGTGCCCACGCCAGGTCCTCCAACCAGAGGGGGCGCTCTGACGGACACAGGTGGAGCCCCACCTGGAAAGACCTCACCGCCTGTGGATAGGACGAAGACTTGTGGTATTTTCCTTTCTGTAAACATACTTTTATTGACTTAAAATGAACACAACACAAATTACTGGTAATGAAAGAAACATTTCATGGGGAAGATGAATGGCTTTGAAAGCAAAGGTTTCAAGTAGGGTTGGGCGATGCCAACCTTTGTCTTATCGTGATTATGTACCCATAAAACATCATGATATATGATGCTATCGACCTTATTGGCCACCCTCCAAAATAAGTAATACAAAATTGCTAAAACGACAATTGGGCTATAGCGCGGATGAATCATGACGAAAGATGTTGTTGAAAGCCTGGGCCGAGGCTAAGTGCAGGCAACGGCAAATATTTTTGAATATTCCTTTCTGGTGGAGGAGCAGAACAGGTTTTTTTTGTGTGCCTGTGTCGGTCTGTGAGGTGCGCACATGATGGAGCAGTGACTGTCTGATGAGGAATGCTTTTTCTTCGTGAGCTAGGATATGGGCCTACTTCATGGGTTGGATAAAAGCAGCCTACCGTCTTCAGAACTGGATAATAAATGCTTAATTTGCCTCAAAATAATAGAAAAATAAATATTGCTTGTTCTCGCTCTCATAAAGTGATTGAGAAAAACCTATGCCTAAACTTAGACTATAGACCTTCATTCTTGCTATTTTTGAAAGCCACAACAACAACACCTTCGTAGGCTAGAATATTTGCAAAAAAAGCTACTGTTAATAACTTTAACTTGTCTTAAAGCTTTTATGATTTTTTATGATTGGCCTAGCGGAGGATCGGTAATTTCCCATTGCACTTCAACATCGCATAGAGGGATTTTCTCAACCCGCATGGATCATGTCTTTCTTAATAAGCTTAATCTTGATCAAACTTGTCATGTGATTTTTCTATAGGTCTACACTCTTGATAGGCCAAATGTTTGTTCTCTCCCATTATGGAGAGAGAAGGGAATATAGGCCGTGTTTTTTTTTTAAACAGCTAGACAAGATGGTATCCGTTAATTATGATTCTTTTTTAAATAAAACATTATAAAAACATTATAGGGGCGGCAGGGTAGCCTAGTGGTTAGAGCGTTGGACTAGTAACCGGAAGGTTGTAAGTTCAAATCCCCGAGCTGACAAGGTACAAATCTGTCGTTCTGCCCCTGAACAGACAGTTAACCCACTGTCCCTAGACTGTCATTGAAAATAAGAATTTGTTCTTAACTGACTTGCCTAGTTAAATAAAAAGGTAAAAAATAAATAGGCCATGTTTTTTTTATTTTTTTTATTTAAAACAAAAACAAGCACTTGTGTCCCTGCGAGACGTCGCAAGACATGACTGTTCAATTAAGCTAAACCACCGTCTGTCACATTATGACGTCGTCACAGTCGACAATGGCTGTCTAGCATCGCCGATAGACGATACGATCGTAATATCGGTCAACTCTAGTGTCAAGCATTGACGTGATAATTGAATAATCTTAATGAGTAAAAAAAATATGCTTTGGTTGTCACTAGTGGTCCTGTTTCAATGTACATTGCTAGCGAATGGTCATCTGTCCCCTTCACTGGGAATGGGGTGCAGGTGTCTTGAAATAGGAATCAAGGAGATTTTGTTAAGGGAAGGTCTCTAACAAACTTTTTACAATATAAAAAGGTATGTATTTTTTATACTACTGGCAGGGAAAGATTCAGGGCTATGCTTTGAAATCGAATACCTATTTATTAAACTGATTTACGAGTTAAAGGAGTATTGGGTGTTGTTGATCACAATGCCTGCTGAGAGGCAGCTCCACTACTGTAGGGAAAGACATACATTGCTGGTTCATATTGCAATCAAAGATCACTCTACCAGACGGTATACAGTAAATAACCGTTGTTCCACATCCTGTCAAAAATGGTGAACAACTAAAAGTCAAAGGAATCACATGATTTATGAAGACGGAACTGTTAAAGTGGTTTAATATCTACGTTCCGTAATAGATACGTTCAAAAGGATCCGTATGCAAGTCTGACGTACAAGTATGTGAATAATCATTTCCTCTAATTTGATGATGCGACGAAGCACGAGTATGTCAACAATGTAGCTGTCGTCTATCAGCATGTCAGCTACGTCAAGAACAAAACCTTTCCCCGTCACATTAGTTTCAGTATAGAGATTTACTGCGACATTATTCCAGTCTCCATCATTCATCTGGCCAGGCAGAAGTACATCGATTTACACATTATTATCTAACAGAGGAGAAGAAATCCTACTTCGCACAGTAATGGGGTTAATAAGTCAAACAATCTACCACTAAGTGATATCTATGAGTGAGGCCCCTGCAATGCATTTCTAATGGTAGGCTATTCAACTCATTTCATTCACAATCAGCTGTAATTTTCAAACTCATAGATATCACCACTTAGATTGACAGATTGACTTTTAGCTGTGCCACCAGAGTTCTGGGTTCGAGCCCAGGCTCTGTCGCACCCGGCCACGACCAGGAGGTCCATGGGGCGACGCACAATTGGCCTAGTGTCGTCTGGGTTAGAGAGGGTTTGGCCGGTAGGGATATCCTTGTCTCATCTCGTCCTAGCGACTCCTGCGGACTGGGCAGTGCACGCTAACCAGGTCACCAGGTGCACAGTGTTTCCTCCGACACATTGGTGTGGTTGGCTTCCGGTTTGGATGCGCGCTAACTTCTTATGGCTGCAGGAGCAGTATTGAGTAGCTTGGATGAAAGGTGCCCAGAGTAAACGGCCTGCTCCTCATTCCCAGTTGCTAATATATGCATATTATTATTCGTATTGGATAGAAAACACTGAAGTTTCTAAAACTGTTTGAATGATGTATGTGAGTATAACATAACTCATATGGCAGGCAAAAACCTGAGAAGAAATCCAAAACAGGAAGTGATTTTCAACCCAGGCCCTATTGAATTCACAGTGGGATATGGATGAAGTTGATGTCAACAGTCTTTAGAAACTTGAATGAGGTTTCTAACTGTGTTGTGGGGCTGAATAAGAGCTGAATGAGTCAGGTTACTGGCAGAGAGCTATTTTCTGGTCACGCTCATTTCACATGATATCGACCTGCGTTCCATTGCTCCTCTACACAACAAAGGAATTCTCCGGTTGTGACTTTATTGAAGATTTATGATAAAAACATCCTGAAGATTGATTCTATACTTAGTCTTGAAATACAGGTCTTGAAATGTTTCTAAGACCTGTAATATAACTTTAAAAAAAGTTTTTGTCCAAAGTTATGCAGGACCCTGTTAATTATGGGATTTTTTTTTTAAATCTATAATGACTAATTATGTATACATTTCAATCAGGATGAATTAAAGGACTATTATGTTACTGTACATGTATGAATTCTCTCTTGCTCCCATTATTGAAAATAATGTAGTGAATGTAGTTGGGAGTTTAGTACAATGACGGTCTGTTCCTTTGTACAAATGAATGAACTATCTCCAGATGGCAGGGACGGACTATCTCCAGACTGTCTAGAATGCTTATCGACACTGACTGACCTTGGCTCTAGGTGAGGAGGGAGGCTTGAGAACTATAGGGCCTTTCTACCAGTGTCAAGAAGAGACGGAACATTTAGAAAACGCTGACGTCATTTTCAGTTTATAACCTGTGGTAAAATGTGTATGAACTCAGTACTCTCTTGAATTAAAGGCTGTTACTTGACTTTTAAGACCGGGGCTCTGTCCATTCTTATATTATAAAGGGTCATACAAATCCTTATGCATTGACAGAGTGTTTAATTTTGATTGGGAATTAAAACAGAGGAATTTAGAATTCCTTCAACAGACCTGCATGAGTGTTTGGATTTGTTTACCTAAGCCCTAACAAAAGTAGCTACTTGGACATAAATAATGGACATTATCGAACAAATCAAGCATTCATTGTGGAACTGCGATTCCTGGGAGTGCATTCTGATGAAGATCATCAAAGGTAAGGGAATATTTATAATGTCATTTCTGATTTCTGTTGACTCCAACATGGCGGAAAATGTTATTTGTTTTCTGAGGGCCGTCTCAGATTATTGCGTGGTTTACTTTTTCCATAAAGTTTTTTTAGAAATCTGACACAGCGGTTGCATTAAGGAGAGGTATATCTATATTTCCATGTCTAACACTTGAATTTTCATCGAAATTTATAATACAGAGTATTTCTGTAGTATGTGGCTCTCTGCAATATCACCGGAGGTTTTTCGAACTAGTGAACGTAACACGCCAATGTAAACTCCAATTTTTTAATATAAATATGAACTTTATCAAACAAAAACATGCATGTATTTTGTAACAAAGTCCTATGAGTGTCATCTGATGCAGATCAAAAGTTAGTGATTAATGTTCTACCTATGTGTGCTTTTTGTGACTCCTCTCTTTGGCTGGAAAAATGGCTGAGTTTTTCTTTGGCTTGGTGGTGACCTAACATAATCGTTTGTGGTGCTTTCGCTGTAAAGCCTAATTGAAATCAGACACTGTGGTGGGATTAACAACAAGATTACCTTTAAAACGGTATAAAATACATGTTTGAGGAATTTTATTTATGAGATCTCTGTTGTTTTGAATTTGGCGCCCTGCACTTTCACTGGCTGTTGTCATATCGATCCCATTAACGGGATTGCAGCCCTAAGAAGCAGTGCGGCTTGGTTAGGTTGTGTTTCGGAAGACGCATGGCTTTCGACCTTCGTCTCCCCCGAGCCCGTACGGGAGTTATAGACAAGATATGGACAAGATATAGACAAGATATGGAGTTATGAGACAAGATAGTAACTACTAACAATTGGATACCACGAAATTGGGGAGAAAAAGGGTAGTAAAATAAATATCAATAAAAAAACAAACATGCATTGCTGAATCCCTTCTAGCTATCTCCGACCAAACTCATTAACAACAAACTCTTTGTTATGGTGATGAGTTCCAAGATGGGGCTGGCCACCTCCTCAAAGCTCTCTCACAGCAGTAGATTAATGAGACAAGATATTTACACAACTTTATTTAATTTGATCATTAGGTAACTGTCCCATGGGTATTTCCACTAGGGAAAACTCTAGGCACTAGTTATAGATTCCTGTTCCCATATGTTGTGAAGCCACTCGCTCATGCACTCTCCCTTTCTCTTCTGCTCTCTCCTACTCTCTCTCTCTCTGGCTGTCTCACTCTCCTGCTCCCTTTCTCGCTACCACTTCAGAGCAGAGAAGAAAGCTAAGCACTTCCCCAGTACCTGTCCTGGGCTCCAAGATGAAGGCAGCATGCTACTCACACTGAGCCCCAGGATCACGTTCCATCCATGGGAAAGAAGACCTTTGCCAGTGCCTGGCCAACATAGACTCAGGCCCCAGGCCAAGGATGTGTCACGCGTCAAACAGGGAAGCATTTAATGAAAAGTAAAAGGGGTAAAAAAAAAGTTTTAAAAAAAAGAGCAGAGATAATTTCCCCTCATATATTCCTGAGGGTCCAAACAAGACCATGACGTGATTCAAAGTGTGAAGTGATTTTACAGGCCACTTATTACAGGGCTCCACAACCACACCCTGACTTCTATGATCTGTATCTGTGTGTTAAATGGATGGGACTTGCAATTTTCTGCCACTCTCTAATAAAGGAAACCTCAGCTCTTTTTAGGCCAACATTCCTGAAAGAGACTGGTTTGGTTTCCCCAACTGGCACAGGTATGCAAACAAAAATACCATAAAGGCTAAGTCAAGTGAAACGGCCAAGAAGAACCAGAGTTTTGACAAATTAACTCAGGCAAGTCAAGACTCATATGATAAATGGTTTGTATTCGCACAACTCTTTCAAAAGCATAGTTTTGTCAAGGGTGGAATTAGGTTCCGTGTTTATTACAACAATAATTCCCCAACCAAATGGCAAAACCGTCCCTTAGTTCTAAGGGCCTGTTTTTGTTATAACCTCCATCTAAAAATTGGATGATTTATTATTATAGCACTATAATAGCATTATTAGAGTTAGGGGTGCAACAGTAGATGTGTTCACATTGAACCGTTCAGAATGGGGGGGGGGGGAATCTAGGTTCGGTCTGCTCCATGAACCCGAATGAATACATAAAATAACAATTTAAAACACTAGGCTATGCCTACGCTGTATTGTATGACTTGAGTAAATCTGAGCTGAAAGAAATAATTGCCACATTTCAAACATGTTCTTGTTGAGGCGCAGCCAGGAACATGTTCTGTACGATGGTGAGTGGTGGGGTTCGATAAACCAAGAGGATTCTCCATCATTGTTTAAATCTCTAGTTTGGGAATATGTTGGTTCCCCAACAGATTAGAGAGAGTACGTCGCCACTGCTGGTTTAGTGAACCGTTAGACACCTAATTATGGCACACATGCCATTAAGAGTAAATTCCGGGCACTAGGTAAAGAGAGAGAAAGAGAAAGGGAAAGAAATGCCAGAAAAAAAACTGTGGGAAACAGACTAAGAGAAAACTGAAAGGTAGATCAAAAAGAGAGAGAGAAAAGCAAACATGAAAAAACAAACAGGAGACTTGAATATGTGATGCCGGAGATCACTGCGCCAGTCCATGTGCAAACATGGCACTACTCAAACATGTCGATGCACACAATGTCCTGAAACTCGACTGAACAAGCCCCTCTTAAAATAGACAGGCACTTTCTCCTCTCCTCCTAATACCTATCCATTATATGTATTGGAAGTGTGTATATATTTGGCGAGCTTCAGCTCAGGCAATTTCCAACACTTCCCATTGTTGTTTTGGGAACACTTCTGACAGTTCTGTTGCTCTGGGACATTAGAGATGGAGAAATGTACACAGGGCCATTAGCCATAGGGTTTCTTGAGTTCAGCGAGGTGTTTTTTTTTCTCTCCTCTCTAAACAGCAGAGGAGTAGTCCAACTGTGATCCAGCCAGGATTCATACAGATAGTGGCAATTTTAGCATGTACATCTTGATGGGGCAAACAGCATATTTTTTTTAAGATGCATTCCAGAAAAGCCACTACAACAACACTAAACTATAGATTAATTACACTATAAATGGTGCCCACAAACTGTTAGGGCCTACATAAAGCTGTACCAACAGCAGAGTCACAACAGCAGTACCAACACCTTACCACTGCTACACCTGGCTATCAGCGGAGCTTTGTCTGGCAGCAAAATGGTTCATTCAGCCTAATGTTTTTCCTTTTACAAACACATAGCTGATATGTCTGACTTGCTTAAAACAACTGTTTCTACTGACAATTGAGATGTACAAACTACGGCATAAGGGTACGACGAACGGATAAGAGGCAATCCGTAATTCCGATTGAGACATTAATGAGCAAGGTAGGACAGATGTAGTCAATATAACTATTTGTTCAGCACTTTTGAAATGTACAGCGACAGAACATAGAAAATGGGCCGTTCTTACAGTATTCTCCCTGTACACCAAATTTGAACAGTGTGATAAATACAGGGGGCATATAAGCAGACAATGAAAGCATTTACAATATTCTATGATTACACTTCTCTAAAACAGGCTATAAGCTACATGTGCACCACCAAGTCAGAACAGTAGGTGAAATTAATAGGGGAAAGGGACCACATTATTTGGGTGAGGCACATAGGATACAAACAGCTTACTACACAACATACACTTAGTATAACTTTCTTAGCTACAGTGTACATATCTCCCAGGCATCTTACATCATTTATGCAGCAGCATACAATACATTTTTTAACATCTGCACATCAACTGTTCATAGGAGACTGCGTGAATCAGGCCTTCATGGTCGAATTGATGCAAAGAAACCCCAACGAAAGGACACCAATAAGAAGAAGAGACTTGCTTGGTCCAAGAAACACAAGCAATGGACATTAGACTGGTGGAAATCTGTCCTTTCGTCTGATGAGTCTAAATATGAGATTTATGGTTTCAACTGCCATGTCTTTGTGAGACACGTGTTGTTCCCACAGTGAAGCATAGAGGAAGATGTGTGATGTTGTGGGTGCTTTGCTGGTAACACTGTCAGTGATACATTTAGAATTCAAGGCACACTTAACCAGCATGGCTACCACAGATTTTTGCAGCGATATGCCATCCCATCTGGTTTGCGCTTAGTGGGACTATCATTTGTTTTTCAACAGGACAATGACCCCACACACCTCCAGACTGTGTAAGGGCTATTTGATCAAGAAGGAGAGCGATGCCGTGCTGCATCAGATGACCTGGCCTCCACAATCACCCGACCTCAACCCAATTGAGATGGTTTTGGATGAGTTGGACCACAGAGAAGGAAAAGCAGCCAACAACTGCTTAAAGACTGTTGGAAAAGCATTCCATGTGAAGTTGGTTGTGAGAATGCCAAGAGTGTACAAAGCTGTCATGAAGGCAAAGGGTGGCTACTTTGAAGAATCTCAAATATAAAATATATTTGAATTGTTTAACACTTTTTTGGTTACTACATGATTCCATGTTTGTTATTTCATAGTTTTGATGTCTTCACAATTATTCTAATGTAGAAAATAGTAAAAATAAAATAAAAACCCTTGAATAAGTAGGGTTGTCCAAACTTTTGACTGGTCCTGTGTATATATATATATTTGTTTAAGTTAAAAAGGTGCCCCACCTGCCCTGAATGACAGGTCGCCACTGAGTGGAAATCATTCACCCCCTTTAGATTTTGTTCACATTTTGTTGTGTTACAAAGT
Organism: Oncorhynchus masou masou; assembly: GCF_036934945.1. Lineage (NCBI taxonomy): Eukaryota > Metazoa > Chordata > Actinopteri > Salmoniformes > Salmonidae > Oncorhynchus > Oncorhynchus masou. Next base: position 34,049,645 of record NC_088219.1, read on the forward strand.
GGGATTAAAAAATATTTAGTTGTGTTTTTTTTAATTGATCTACACAAAACTCTCCATAATGTCAAATTAAAAAGAACATTCAATATCCTCTTTGCATTAGTATTCACTTCCTTTTTTTAGGAAAGCGTCTTATTCTAGAGTCAAATTTGGTTTAACAAATTACATAATAAATTATAATAGGGATTGAGATGATTTTTGAATGACTAACTACCCCTTTCTCTGGCCCCCATACACACAACATCAGTCAAGTACTGAATTTCAAGCACATATTCAACTATAAAGAAGAGGTAGCTTGTTGAAAGCCTCAAAGAAGGGCAATGATTGGTAGATGGGTAACAAATCAGACATTTAATATCTCTTTAAGCATGGTCAAGTTAATAATTATGCTGGGGATGATGTATTAAACCAACTAGACACATCAAAGATACAGTCGTCCTTCTAAAATGAGCTGCAAGACAGGAGGGAAACTGCTTAGGGATGTCACCACGAGGCCATTGGTGATTTTAAAACAGCTACAGAATTCAATGGCTGTGATGGGAGAGAAAACGGAGGCTGGATCAACAACATTGTAGTGACTCGACAATTGACAGAGTGAAAATAAAAATAAACAGAATAAAAAAATATTCCACTAAAGTAATACTGCAAAAGGAACAAACCGTTTGGCCTAAATGCAAAGCCTTATATTTGGGGGAAATCCAACAACACATCACTGAGAAACTGCCTCCTTATTTTCAAGCATGGTGGTGGTTGCTTCATGGTATGGTTATGCTTGACATTAGCAAAGACTCTGGAGTTATTCAGGATACAAATAAATGGTCTGGAACTAAGCACAGGCAAAATCCTACAGGAAAACCTACTTCAGTCTGCTTTACACCAGACACTGGGAGACGAATGTACCTTTCAGCAGGACAATAACCTACAACACAAGGCCAAATCAACATTGGAATTGATTACCAAGAAGACAGTAATGTTCCTGAGTGGCCAAGAAAATTGCTTGTCTTGCCATTATTGCCAACACCTTGACAGAGTTTGAATAATTTTGAAAAGAACAAAACGGGCAAATATTGCATAATCTAGGTGTGCAAGGCTCTTAGAGACTTACCCATGAAGACTCACAGCTGTAATCACTGGCAAAGGTGATTCTAACATGTATTAACTCAGGGGTGTGAATACTTTCATTTTTCATGAATCTTATTTTTTTATTTTTTTTAAGAACTGTTCTTCCACTGACAAAAAAACAACAATTAAATCAATTTGAATCCCATTTTGTAACAATAACATGTGAAGAAATCCAAGGGGGTGAATACTTATGATACCCACTGTACAGAGAGGTTCAGGTGAGCACTGTTGGGTACTTTAAGTAATCTTCCATGCCCTGGGCACTTGGATGTGCTTTTAAAGAAGAGCCACTTTATTACACAGAGAACAGTTATAAATAGGAGCTCAGCGTAATGACTGGCACATTAGTGTATGTGGGGATGACAGACAAGCTAGGGCCACTTCTCTGCAGTGGACTGAAACCTAACATGAGATGCATTACACAGTTGTTCACTTAAACCTTGCATTGATGTCAAAGGGAGAAGTGCATTATGCACTAATATCTTGGTTTTTATGCGCCTGGATCTCAAGTTAGGCTACCTAGTTGTGCATAAAACACAACTTGAATGCTTGTCACACTACAACGCAAAACCTCCCCGGGCCAACGAAGCTGGCCTGGTTACACATCCTCCATAGTTGCTCAAAAGGACCAGGCTGGCACAATAGTATGACAAATGTACGGTAATACTGACCAGGTCCACCTCTCCCAGACTAAGCTGGGCGCGGCCCAGTGTCTGCCAGCCCTCCCACCACAGGGGGCGGAGCTTCACAGCCATCTCTGCTGCCTGCACCGCCGGGAACACCTCTTGCAGGATGGTCAGCGCCTGCAAGTCAAGGTTCAGAATGCAATGGTCAAACAATATGCTGCACCAATATGAAAATAAAATAGTGTGTGTATGTGTGTTGTCTTGGGGTTGTGGGATTAAAAAAAGATCATATTTAAGAGTCATATGTTCCCTGTTCAATAATGCACCATTCTATACATTTTTTTCATAAAATTGTAATAACTACCATGACATGATTCATCAGGGAACACTGAAAAGTTAAACAAGAGCTCAGAGTAATAGCTCAGTCAGGATTGTGAAGATGGATTGTTTTCTTTTTAGAAAAATTAAATGCATTTTCAGACAGTGAGACGCACACCTCCACTATCAGTGACAGAGATATCCGAGGCCTGTTGGTCAGTTCAGCAGAGTCAGCAGGAAATGAGATCACAGCACTCGGCACCAAAGGATTAATCGCTATGCGTGCCTGGCCTGCGTATGTACATCCTTCTGTGTGTGTGACAGAGGAGCCAGTCCTAGTAATGTGCCTGCGGGTGATTCCTCACAAAACCAGAACAAAAAAAAAGACCATAATTTGGGGGATTTTCACAAAATTTCATTTCGAGGAAGGATTGTTGACATATATTTTACATTTGTATCTAAAAGCATAATTGAGAAATAATTAATTGAAGTTGGAATATTGCTGACATTTTGGCCTTAGCCAGGCCTCCTTTCATCTGTAAGTGGTACAAAAGCAAGAATCGGTGTCATATGAAGCTTTGTTCTGTAACAACAAAAAATTACATTAATTAATAAATATTGAAAACTATATACATTAATGTTGAAAATCAACCATTTTTGATTAGCCAAATCTTACATAATATTGAGCATAATATACTCCACTGGCTTTTCAAAGTTTGAGAGTAGGATCTCTGCTAATTTTAAAGTTATGGCCCATTTTATACAGATTGAGATAGTAGGCAATGTAGTCTCGCATAGCCATACCTCCATGTTGTTGTCACGCCTCCTTTGGAAGTCTGGAGTATTTTGAATTAGTAGAAACGACTCGCATGGTTTGCTGGCTTCCAGCGGCAAAATGTACTTTTATGTTACATTTTAACAACCCTCCCCCATATGGCCGTAGAAGGGGGAATACATGTTGTTTGTCACTGGGTAGGACACATTCTGCAGAGTTTTTGCTTATGTTAGTTTGCGACATTGGAGGAAAAACTGAATTCTGTTTTGCCAGAAGTGTGCTCTATTCACAAAATCTAGTCAAAGGCATTACAACACCTCTGCATGAACACTCGACAAAAAAAAGAGCTGTTATGGCGTGTCTACCTACAGCAGAGATCATCAACTAGATTCAGCCACAGGCTGATATTTTCTTGAGCTGATGGTCAGCGAGCCGGAACATAATTACAAATAGCCACAAGAAGCCCAAACATATATAATATTTGACCAAAACAATCATTTCAAACCTTGCTTACATCTGTATACGATCACATACACCGAGTTGCCAGTTTATCAGGTACATCACCCTGTTCACGAAAATGGTTCTCTCCAACAGACAGTGAGTCAAAGGGCTGTGGCTTGCTATATAAAGCAGGCAGACAGGCATCGAGGCATTCAGTTACTGTTCGATTGAATGTTAGAATGGGCAAAACGAGTGACCTTAGAGACTTTGAGCATGGTATGATCGTTGCTGCCCGGCACGCAGGTTCCAGTATCTCAGAAATGGCCAGCTTCTTGGGATTTCCGTGCACAACAGTGTCTAGGGTTTTAGCAAGAATGGTGCGACAAAAGTAAAACCGCCAGTCAGCGACAGTCCTGTGGGCGAGAACAGCTTTTTGATGAGAAGTCGAAAGATAATTGCAAGAATCGTGCAAACTAACAGACAAATAATGGTGCAGTATAACAGTGGTATGCAGAACGGAACAACTCATCAGTGCTTGTCACGGATGGGCTATTGCAGCAGACGACCACACCTGGTTCCACTCCTATCAGCTAAAAACAAGTGGCGGCTTCAGTGGGATGATCACCCAGCCTGGTCTTAGAATTTCGTATTATTCTTTACGTAAATCCAGGACACTCCATTTAGTATATGTTACTTTTTGTATGGTATGCATTAATTTGTGGATGTCCATCATCCATTTTGCATGACAAGTTATGAATTACAATTCGTATCATATGTTACGAATTTGCTAAAAATGTACAATATGTTGCAAATTTGCAAAACGTACAATATGTTTCCAATGTGCAAAATTGTATTCATTCCAATTTGTTGTGGCTAACGTTAGCTAGCTGGCTAACGTTAGCTAGGCTAAGGGTTAGGTTACGATTAAGGTTAGGAGTTAGGTTAAAGGAATACTTTGGGATATTGGCAGAGGTATTTACTAGAAGATACCCATAGACTTCCAGTCATGATGCTAATGCTAGTAAGCATTGGCTCGCGAAACAACCTCTAACTTCCTTCATACCGAGCAGAAAAACATGATAATGGTATCCACAAGTTCATCTGACTCCAGGGAAGTAGATAAAAGACCTCACTGCCAAAATCCCATTGTATCCATTTAAAGGGTTAAGATTAGGGGAAGGGTTCGATAGCACGCTAAGTAGTTGCAAAGTGGCTTAAAAGTCGTGAATACAAAAAAATAAACAGTCCATAAGGAAATCAGTCAATTGAAATGAATTCATTAGGCCATCATCTATGGATTTCTCCATTTGCTATTTAATTGCATAGATGACATGCATTTTTCCCCCAGCCACTGTTTCGAGAAAGACGCATGATAATGGTCCACTCTAAATCAAAACAAATATTATTTAGAATACATAAACATATATTATTATATTTAAACATATATTATTTAGAATACATAAAGACAAGATTAAATCAAGATTAGTCTGACAGGTAACAATATTAGCCTATCACTTGTAAATAATTTATTTTCACTTGTGAATGATGCCCAGCGTAAGACAAGAAATAATGATTTATTTTGGCGACTTTTTCTAATTATAGTCGCACACCTCACGTAGCCGTACCCATACAGTGCATTCGGAAAATGTTCAGACCACTTCTTTTTCCACATTTTGTTACATTACAGTCTTATTCTAAAATGGATCACGTAGATTTTTTTCTCAATCTGCACACAATACCCCATAATGACAAAGCGAAAACAGGTTTTTAGAAATGTTTGCACATTTAAAAATATAAAACAGAAATAACTCATTTACATAAGTATTCAGAGCCTTTGCTATGAGACTCGAAATTCAGCTCATGTGCATCCGGTTTCCATTGATTATCTTTGAGATGTTTTTACAACTTGATTGGAGCCCACCTGTGGTAAATTCAATTGATTTGGACATGATTTGGAAAGGCACACACACACCTGTCTATATAAGGTCCCAGATTTGACATGGCTTGGTTTTTGCTCTGACATGAGGTTTAAGGAATTGTTCATAGAGCTCCAAAACAGGATTGTGTCGAAGGAAAAGATCTGGGGAAGGGTACCAAAAATGTCTGCAGCATTGAAGGTCCCCAAGAACACAGTGGCCTCAATCATTATTAAATGGAAGATGTTTGGAAACACCAAGTCTCTTCCTAAAGCTGGACGCACAGCCAAACTGACCAATCGGGGGAAAAGGGAGGTGACTAAGAAACTGATGGTCACTCTGACAGAGCTCCAGAGTTCCTCTGTGGACATGGGATAACATTACAGAAGGATAACCATCTCTGCAGCACTCCACCAATCAGGTCTTTAGGGTAAAGTGGCCAGACGGAAGTCACTCCTCAGTAATAGGCACGACAGCCCGCTTGGAGTTTTCCAAAAGGCACCGAAAGACTCTCAGACCATGAGAAACAAGATTATCTGGTCTGAGGCATACCTGGAACCAGCCTTACAATGAAGCTAAGTTGGGAGCATCATGGTGTGGGGATGCTTTTCAGCGGCAGGGACTGGGAGAGTAGTCTGGATTGAGGGAAAAAGGAACGGAGCAAAGTACAGAGAGATCCTTCATGAAAACCTACTCCAGAGTGCTCAGGACCTCAGACTAGGGGCTTAGGTTCACCTTCCAACAGGACAACAACCCTAAGAACACAGCCAAGACAACGCAGGAGTGGCTTCAAGGACTAGTTTCTGAATGTCCTTGATTGGCCCAGCCAGACCCCAGACTTGAACCCGATCTAACATCTCTGGAGAGACTTGCAAAATAGCTGTGCAGCAACGCTCCCCATCCAACCTGACAGAGCTTGAGAGGATCTGCAGAGAAGAACAGGAGAAACTCTCCAAATACAGGTGTGCCACGCTTGTAGCATCATACACCCAAGAAGACTCAAGACTGTAATTGCTGCCAAAGGTGCTTCAACAAAGTACTGACTTAAAGGTCTGAATACTTATGTAAATGTGATTTTTAAATTGTTTAATACATTTGCTAAAATAAAATAAAACTTTTTGTTTTGTCATTATGGGGCATTGTGCAGATTGATGAGGGTAATCAACAATTAAATCAACTTTTAAATAAGGCTATAACATAACAAAATGTGGAAAAAGTTGAAAAGGCTGAATTGAATGCACTGTAGGCCTATATGTTTTGTATCACAACGAAAGTGGCCAAATAACATTAATCCGCTTTACAAGGCTAACTGGCATACATAAGAAATGTTTTGAGTTTCAAGTTTGGGGAAAATAATATTCACAATAAAAACGCACCTTGGTGATAAATTGTGACATTTGTGATCACTTTTGATAATGTTGTTTTCCCTTTTGAAGTATTGGTGATAGTAGATGGACATAGGCTATTAACCCACTGTTCCTAGGCAGTCATTGAAAATAAGAATTTGTTCTTAACTGACTTGCCTAGTTAAATAAAGGTCAAATAAAAATAAAAAGCTTTTGCTGTTCAGTAGGCCTACTCATCTTGTTGGCTGACGAAAAGTAATTGTGGACAGTTCTCCCGATATCTTAAATACGCAACTCTGAATTGGATAAGGACTTGTGCAGTTGCGTCCCAGATGTGTCCATCTTCACTTGTAGCCTGTGAGAAAGACCAATCATGTGATGGAGAGCCATATGAGTGAGAGGTGCTTCGGAGCAAGCAGCACTATAGGAGAAGGGAATTATCATTATTATATTCAGCCAAGGGCACAATGGCCACTGGCCGCAAAATATTTTGTTTAGGGAGGATTACGGCCACACAAAAGGTGATGCTGCCGGGAAATTCAAGGCATTATCAAGTGCTTGTCAAATTTTGAATGAGAGACTGATGAAGTGTGTACAGCCTGTGAAGAAAAACAAAGCAGAGCTATTTTCAAATAATCATTAGTCGCATCATGGAACCTTTCAATGTATTAAAAATCAAAACATATAGCCCAACGTTTGTAGAACAACTAAAGTTACATTAATAACTCAAAATTAAGCATATAGGAGTACCTATTTCTTTGTTAACTGCTGAACACAGAATGTGTTCCTCAAATCATTGAGAACATATCCTTTCTATTTTATTCAGCTTTGTTCAATTTTAATTCTTCATACTATAAAATAATGTAAAAGGTCACAGAATTCTAAGCAAACCTTGTCTGCTAAATGAACTAGTGTAGCCCACAGCCATATGGCACAGCCAGATGAGGACCTAACATAAGGACAACTCAGAGTATGCTATTCTGTTCTTCTAAAATAGACTACATTTTCTTAATTTCATGTTTCTTTAGACCCGTCTAAAATAAATCATGGATTTATTGTGAAAGTGTAGGCTATATTGCATGGATTTATTTGACTTTTTCAAATGTAGATGTTCCAAAGGTCTGCATCAGTGGCTTGTAGGGAAGCCACGAGATGCTAAATGTGTTTATGTCAATTACCATGACAACGGCAGTTATTTGCTTGATGAAATTTTGTGACCTCCACAGCCCTTGTCACATTTCTTTAAAAAAAATGTATGGGCATGGATCAGAAAACCAGTCAGTATCTGGTGTGACCACCATTTGCCTCATGCAGTACGACATCTCCTTTGCATAGAGTTGATCAGGCTCGTGGCCTGTGGAATGTTGTCCCACTACTCATCAATGGCTGTGTGAAGTAGCTGGATATTGGTGGGAACTGGAACATGCTGTCGTACATGTTGATCCAGAGCATCCCAAACATGCTCAATGGGTGACATGTCTGGTGAGTATGCAGGCCACGGAAGAACTGGGACATTTTCAGCTTCCAGGGATTGTGTACAGGTCCCTGCGATATGGGGCCGTGCATTATCATGCTAAATTAATCAAATAGCCACCCGGACTATTTACATTGACCCCCCTTTGTTTTTACACTGATGCTACTCAATCTTTATTATCTATGCAGAGACTTTACCCCTACCTTCATGTACAAATTACCTCGACTAACCTGTACCCACGCACAATGGCCTGTGGTTGGGAGGCCGGTTAGACGTACAGCCAAATTCTCTAAAACGATGTTGGAGGCAGCTTATGGTAGAGAAATCAACATTAAATTCTCTGGCAAGAGCTCTGGTGGGCATTCATGCAGTCAGCATACCAATTGCACACTCCCTCAAAACTTGAGACATATGTGGCATTGCGTCGTGTGACAAAGCTGCACATTTAGAATGGCCTTTTATTGTCCCTAGCACAAGGTGTAACGACCATGCTGTTGATGAGATTTGAACACGCAACCTTTGTGGGATGCTAGTGGTTTGTATTATATGCCCACCCATCAAACCACCCTCCTTTAGTTTTGCCTTAAGTAACCATCTGCCTCATGTAATCATACCAAAAGTAACAAATCATAATAATTTGAATGTCCCGGATTTACATTTACTATGTTATGTAGAGTCTATGAGGGGCGGTAGACTGCCTAGTAGTTAGAGCATTGGGCCAGTAACCAAAAGGTTGCTAGAACGAATCCCTGAGCTGACATGGTAAAAATCTGTTGTTCTGCCCCTGAACAAAGCAGTTAACCCACTGTTCCTAGGCCGTCATTGTAAATAACAATTTGTTCTTAACTGACTTGCCTAGTTAAATAAAAGGTTAAATAAAAAATAAAATAAAAATATGAGACCAGGCTGGATCACCAACACTGGACAATTGAGGAGTGGAAAAACATTGCCTGATCTGACGAATCCCAGTTCCTGTTGACACAGTCACGAATTGGAGTAAGCAGCATGAGTCCATGGCCCCATCCTGCCTGGTGTGGGGAATATTTTCTTGGCACACGTTAGGCCCCCTGGTACTAATTGAGCAACGTTTCCATTACCCAAATAATTCAGGCTGTTCTGGAGGCAAATGGCAGTCCGTCCCGGTACCAGATGGGTGTACCCAATAAACTGGCCATTGAGTGTACAGCTCTATTATGCGTGGGAATACTTTGATACAGAGTTCCAAAATAAAAATGGACTTGGAGCTGATTTCCTGGTGTTTTAGTCTTTTACATCCAACAACAAAAAAGCGTCATGACACCACAGTTTTTGCTTTGTAGCACCTACAAATTAAACAATAAACAAACAAACAAAATTAAACAATATAAGGCCAAAAAGTCAAAAATATTCGAACTTCAATACATGTCTCAATTATGCTTTAAGATCAAAATATCAAATATATGCTAACAATCCTTCCTCCAAAAATAATATTTTAAGGATTACATTTCGTAAAAATCATGCTATTTTTTTGTCCTGGTTTAGTGAGGAATCAACCCTCTGGAAAACATATTGGTCCTGACATTATAGTGCAGTCCTAGGGTCTATGTTATGTATTAATTTCAGCAATGGCAGGCGAGCTACAGCAGGATCCTGGTAAACGACCTGTTATTACATTACAAATGAGGGTTAGAATACTGGCCATAATACACAGCGACCTCCAGTGATACACTGCTAATGACTCCATCTGTCTCTGGACTGCAGACCACAGGAGCTACTAGTGCTGTAATGTACTGAGGTAGAAAGGGCGGGCCCAGAGAGGACGTGCCCAGGAAGAGAATAGTGACTCCATAAGTGATTGTCTAAGAAATAAAAAATAAAAATACATGTTGTATGGTGGATGAGCCAAATGGTGGATGAGTCTTAGTAACAAAACTCTAATCTCTTGGGTTCAAATTTTGTTCGTTCTGTGATTTATGTTTTTGACTGTTTTTCTAAGGCAAACGTTATATTCAATGGACAATAAAAGTTTGTCCTCATTCATGCTCTCATGCAGCCTAACAGAAAGACATCAGTGAAGTGACGCCATGGCTGCAATGAGATCGATCTCATGCCAACCAATCAAAACTTTAAAGGAACAGAGTGACGAACACACAAAAGGACCATGCGAGCGTGACGGATGGACAAACAGACAGAGAGGACTGTGAGCATCACAGAGAAACTGAGTGAGTTAAAGGGAGGAACGTGATGAGAGGAAGTGAATGGCAGATGTCAGAGTTGTGTCTCCAATCCAGTCTTCTGGCTCTGAGAGAGGCATCTTACCTCTGAGACAGCCTTATAGCTGGTCTTGCAGCAAGTGCAGAGCGTACAAAAGAAAGACTGGACTAATGGGGACATATATTTTTTTTCCACCGACCAGTCAGACTATTCATGTGTCATGAAACACATCAGAATATAACTTAATGAGGGAGGGATATGTCTCCTCCGCTGCCCAGCATAGAAGTAGATGTGTGTGTATGTGACCCTGTTAATGTATCCCTTCTAAAGCATTACTAATCTGTAGCAACCAAGAATACCGTCGAGGACATGAGGACCGAGTTAAACAACATTTAAAACCGCACACTTCATGAGTAAAAGAACATGATATTACATTTCCCCTAAAGAAGGTAATAACAGAAACTTTCATTATTTGCCACATAGGTCACGTAATGAATTTCTACTCAGATTTCATAATCATGGTTAATAATGTCAGCCATTAAAAGCGTGGAGGGAGGGAGAATGTTTATTGGAAAGGTGAAGGCTATAAGGAGAAAGTTAATTGTGTTACAGATACTGTTGGAGTATGTCAGGGTACATGTGGTGTGACTCCATCACAGTCGGGTTTAGATAGCTTCTTTGCTTTATGATTACACCACCACCACCACCACCACCACCCCCCCCCCCACACACACACACACACCTACACCTCTGTTGGCTAGCTAGCCTAATCTCTACTTTCAATGACACCTGGGAGAGAGAGGGACAGAGAGTGAAATGGTCAAATAAACAATTTGAATTGAAATTGTATCCTCCACTTACTGTCCTCATATAACGAGATTCCCTTTCAAATCTCAAGCTGCGTACTTTTTCTCTTAACAGCAGGTCATTATGAAAGACCGTTCCCCGTGTCCAATGGCTATTTTTTTTCATGGCAAAGCTCAAGTACACAAATGGTCCGAGAACTAACTTAACTCCTGACAGCCGAAAGCATGGATGGGAAACTGACGGGGGTGGGGGACACGAAAAAAAAAATCAGAACTCATTATGAGGGGCCGCAGTGGATTGGGGGTCTGCGTACCCACATCCATACCCACACATGTAGTCAGAGCCGGCCCTAGCCTTTTGGGGGCCCTAAGTGAAATTTTGTTTTAGAGGTAATTTCCTGCAATTCTACATATTTTGCCATGGGCAGAGAGAAGATTTTGTCATTTTTAACATATATCATGAAATTCAACAAAAATTGCCATGAGGCGTAGAGAAAGATCAGCAGTTTAACAGTTAATTTCCTGCAATTATACACATTTCGCCATAGGGTGGAGAGAAATGTTTGCAGTGTTTAAAATGATATCTGAGTGAGAGTGACTAACAAATTCAACGAGGGCCCTCCGGTCAGTAATTGGATAGCGGGCTCGACTAATTTATCAAACAACATATTTTTATGCTGACATGGGCTAATTGAGTGAATGTCAGTGACTGACGTGAGAAAAACTGCTGATGCATTTCAAAATTGCAACGTGTGTATTCTACTATTCTAAGACCCCGACGGAGTCACCCCAAAATATATATACAGTGCCTTCAGAAAGTATTCAGACCCCTCGACTTTTTCCACATTTTGTTACGGTACAGCCTTATTGTAAAATGTATTAAATTGTTTTTGTCCCCCCTCACCAATCTACACACAGAAATGTTTCCTAATAATGACTCAGACCCTTTACTCAGTACTTCGTTGAATCACCTTTGGCAGCGATTATAGCATTGTCTTCTTGGGTATGACGCTACAAGCTTGGCACACCTGAATTTGGAGAGTTTCTCCCATTCTTCTCTGCAGATCCTCTCAAGCTCTGTAAGGTTGGATGAGGAGCGTTTCTGCACAGCTATTTTCAGGTGTCTCCAGCGATGTTTGATCGGTTTCAAGTCAGGGCATTGGCTGGGTCACTCAAAGACTTGTCCTGCGTTGTCTTGGCTGCATTCTTAGGGTCAGTGTCCTGTTTGAAGGTGAAACTTCGCCCCAGTCTGAAGTCTTGAGCAGTCTGGAGTAGATTTTCATCAAGGATCTCTGTACTTTGCGCCATTCATCTTTCCCTCGATCCTGACTAATCTCCCAATCCCTACCACAGAAAAACATCCCCACAGCATGATGCTGCCACCACCATGCTTCACCGTAGGGATGGTGCCAGGTTTCCTCCAGACGTGACGCTTGGCATTCAGGCCAAAGAGTTCAATCCTGTTTCTCATGGTCTGAGAGTCCTTTAGGTGCCTTTTGGCAAACTCCAGGCGGGCTGTCATGTGCCTTTTATTGAGGAGTGGCTTCCGTCTGGCCACTCTACTGTAAAGGCCTGATTGCTGCAGAGATGATTGTCTTTCTGGACGGTTCTCCCATCTCCACAAAGGAACTCTGGAGCTCTGTCAGAGTGACCATCAGTTTCTTGGTAACCTCATTGACCAAGGCCCTTCTCCCCCGATTGTTCAGTTTGGCAGGGCGGCCAGCTCTAGGATGAGCCTTGGTGGTTCCAAACATCTTCCATTTAAGAATGATGAAGGGCACTGTGTTCTTGGGGAGCTAGAATGCTGCAGCACTGTTTTGGTACCCACCCTTCCCCAGATCTCTGCCTCGACACAATCCTGTCTCAGAGCTCTAAGGACAATTCCTTAGCATGGTTAACTGTGGGACCTCATTTAGATGGGTGTGTGCTGTTCAAAGAAAAAAACTCTATTGCAACCTCTTTGCAATAAGGAATTGAGACCAGGATGACATCAGCTGAGTGCATACATTTAGAAAGTTCACAACACATTTTAAACTCTTCCTTTGTAGGCGTTACCGCCCAAGCTATACATTTTATGAACCCAATGAGATTTCCTCCTTTCCCCTGTGGAATGTCCATGGCCCTCTCTTTGTTTAGCTATTCATCTTCTGGGCCTGACCCTGCTCTCTTGTCTTAGGCAATTTCCTCTTATCTGATTAGGTCCACCTTTATAAATTAGTATACATACAGTTTCATGGCCTAAACTCCATTAATACTCACAATAATCACTCGCTAAAAAGGATAAAAACAAACTACAGTTTAAATTAAAAAATGTTACATTTTAACAGAATCCATCAGTGACTTTCCAAATCATGTCCAATCAATTGAATGTACCACAGGTGCACACCAAGTTGTAGAAGCATCTCAAGGACGATCAATGGAAACAGAATGCACCTGAGCTCAATTTCGAGTCTCATAGCAAAGGCAATGAATACTTATGTAAATAAGGTATTTCTGTATTTTCTAAAAACATGTTTTCGCTTTGTCTTTATGGGGTATTGTGTGTAGATTGCTGAGGATTTGTACTTATTGAATCCATTTTAGAATAAGGCTGTGACGTAACAAAACGAGGAAAAAGTCAAGTGATCTGACAACTTTCCGAAGGCACTAATATTACACACACACACACACACACACACACACACACACACAGGGGCAAAAAAATATTTAGTCTGCCACCAATTGTGCAAGTTCTCCCACTTAAAAAGACGAGAAGCCTGTAATTTTCATCATAGGTACACTTCAACTATGACAGACAAAATGAGAAAAAAAAATCCAGACAATCACATTGTAGGATTTTTAATGAATTTATTTGCAAATTATGGTGGAAAATAAGTATTTGGTCACCTAAAAACAAGCAAGATTTATTTTCCACGTACGTACACACACACACACACACACACAACCAGTCAAAGGTTTGGACAACTACTCATTCAAAGGTTTTTCTTTATTTTTACTATTTTCTACATTGTAGAATAATAGTGAAGACATCAAAACTATGAAATAACACATATGGAATCATGCAAAAACCCAAAAAAGTGTAAAACAAATCTTCAAAGTAGCAACCCTTTGCCTTGATGAAAGCTTTGCACTCTTGGCATTCTCTCAACCAGCTTCATGTGGAATTATTTTCCAACAGTCTTGAAGGAGTTCCCACATAGCACTTGTTGAATGCTTTTCCTTCACTCTGCGGTCCAACTCATCCCTATCTATCTCAATTGGGTTGAGGTCAGGTGATTGTGGAGGCCAGGTCATCTGATGTAGCAGTCCATCACTCTCCTTCTTGGTCAAATAGCCCTTACACAGCCTGGAGGTGTGTTGGGTCATTGTCCTGTTGAAAAACAAATTATAGTCCCACTATGCGCAAACCAGATGAGGTGGCGTATTGCTGTAGAATGCTGTGGTAGCTATGCTGGTTAATTGTGCCTTGAAACCTAAAGAAATCACAGACAGTGTCACCAGCAAAGCACCCCCATACTATCACACTTCCTCCTCCATGCTTCACGGTGGGAACCACACATGCAGAGATCATCCGTTCACTTACTCTGCGTCTCACAAAGACAAGGCGATTGGAACCAAAAATCTCAAATTTGGAATTTCCACCGGTCTAATGTCCATTGCTCGTGTTTCTTGGACCAAGCAAGTCTTCTCATTGGTGTCCTTTAGTAGTGGTATCTTTGCAGCAATTTGAACCATGAAGGCCTGATTCACGCAGTCTCCTCTGAACAGTTGATGTTGAGATGTGTCTATCTTTAACTCTGAAACATTTATTTGGGCTGCAATCTGAGGTGCAGTTAACTCCTTCCTCTGCAGCAGAGGTAACAGAGGCTTCCTTTCCTGTGGCGGTCCTCATAACAGCCAGTTTCATTAAAGAGCTTGATTTTTTTTGCGATTGCACTTGAGGAAACTTTCTAAGTTCTTGAAATGTTCCATATTGACTGACATTCATGTCTTAAAGTAATGATGGACTGTTGTTTATCTTTGCTTATTTGAGTTGTTCTTGCCATAATAGCGACTTGATCTTTTACCAAACAGGGCTATCTTCTGTATATCACCCCTACCTTGTCACAAGACAACTGATTGGCTCAAACGCTTAAGGAAAAAAAATTCCACAAATATACTTTTAACAAGGCATACCTGTTAATTGAAATGCATTCCAGGTGACTACCTCATGAAGCTGGTTCAGCGAATGCCAAGAGTATGCAAAGTTGTCATATAGAAAATATTAAAAATAAAGAAAAACCCTTGAATGAGTAGGTGTGTCCAAACATTTGACTGGTACTGTAGCGGGCCATCAATTGCCCATCCGTGGCCTAAAGGGAGCTTCCAGGAGAAACGTACCTCTGACAGTCAAATTGTATCTGGAGGTAAATTCGACACACTGTGATTGTATTGTACCAGCACAGAGAACAAGGGAGAAAAAAGGTTCATACAAACAAAATGTTCTGTTTGTAGCAAAGACAAACCGAGGAAGCTCTTATCTGGCTGTATCTGGCCCTATTTGGCTGGCTGTCGTCTGATAGCTGGAGAATTGGCGAACTAGAGAGACAACAGGAGGAGAGGAGGATAAGTAGCTGAGAGCTGTAGTACTGTAATGCTGTAATGTACCTGGGACTTCATCTCGTACAGTAGAGGGTTTTCTGGAGTCATCTGGATGGCTTCATCCCACCTCTTAACGGCTTCCCAGTGCCTGAGACGAACACAAAATCAAGGTTACATACTATACACCAGGGATGGGAAACAAAAAAATCTGAATTCATCATGAGGAATCGCAGTGGATCAAGGAAATGCGTACCCTACCCACAGTCCAAGACATACAGTCAACTGATTTGTTCAATCAATCTATTTGTCCAGTTAAACTACTTAACTCTAAAATAAATGCATTATATCAGTAGCCAGGGCCGGCCCTAGCCTTTAGGGGGCCCTAAACGAGACTTGGTTGAGCGTCTCCCCCACTTTGCGGGCCACAGTGGCTTGGGGGTCTGCCTACAAACATCCATACCCCACATGCAGTCAGAGCCAACCCTAGTCTTAAAGCAAGTTTTGCTGCAATTCTACACATTTTGCCATGGGTGGAGAGAAGATTTCAAAACTTTATAAGAAATGTCATGAAATTTAAAAATAAAAAATGCCATGAGGCAGAGACGAAAAAGGTGCAATTTTACAGTGAATTTCCTGCAATTCTATCCATTTGCCATGGGGTGGTTTTTTGAAAGCTCATGCAATTCTACTAATTCCCTGCAATTCTACACATTTTGCCATGACTTATGCCATGTTAATATGATATCTGAGAGAGTGACTAACAACCAAATGTCTAAATTGCACCTTCTGTATTGTTCTATTTTAACTCTCAACAGTAAGTTCAAACCCCGACTGATTTACAAAAATAATTTAAATTGATCTGCGGGCCAACATCTCTTGCCCATCCCTGCAATCTGGCAATATGCGACTACTTTGGCTATACCAAGCTTACAGAAGACCAGGGAGTACCAGGAAAAGAACAAACAAAGCACTGTGTGTACTAAATTACGCATTGCGTTTCTAAAAGATAAACTTTAAATTGTGATGTGATCTCCCGATTAAATGGGCGGATGGCAAAGTTGATGTGCTTGGTGCACATATCTCTGAAAAGTTTAGCAATCTTCCGACTACTAACTTTGATAGAAAACTTTGCAAAATAGATACGATCTTGAAACCGTGGAGACGGAAACACCTGTCCATCTAAGGGAAAATTTATCTGATTAATTCTCTAGTTTACATACTTATTCATGGCTCTACCGACTACAGGAAAATCCTTTCTCAAGTAATGCGAGAATTCCTTTGGAATGACAAACCAGATAAAGTTCAATGGGATATTTATATAATGAACATGCCTTGAGGGTTAAAACATATTAAAGGGATACTTTGGGATTTTGGCAGAGGCCCTTTAACTACCATGATAGCAGATAGCGCAATGACTGGAAGTCTATGGGTAACGCCAGTTAGCATTGGCTTGCTAAAATACCTCTTAACTTCCTTCATGCTGGACAAAGAGACATAAAAATGGTATCCACAAGTTCATCTGACTCTGGGGAAGTAGTTAAAGGGCCTCATTGCAAAAATCCCAAAGTATCCCTTTAAAGCACATATGTCAGAGTCAAGGCCCGCGGGCCACATCCGGCCCGCGAGAAGGTTTTTTACGGCCCCTGGGATGATCTTGATTTATTATTAGAACCGGCCCGCAGACCGCAGCAAGCCGGCAGCCCGCAGATCTTTTACACGCACCAATACTACATTTCCCACAATGCAACGGTGACGCACCGAGCAGTAGGCTGCTTCATTTCAATATTTATTGGCACAGCAGTCGTTTTCAGTAGGTTCAATTAGGTTCACTAGACTATATGCGTCATTTAAAAAATTTTCAATGAACATTCGAACAGTCCGGCCCTCGGCTTGTAGCTAAATTTTTTATTTGGCCCTCCGTCCATTTGACTTTGACACCCCTGCTTTAAAGGATAGAAAGCATTCATTTTTACTCACCAATGTAACAACATGGTGTCATCAAAGACTTTTATACGATCTGGTTATCTATAGGTACAAACGGTTATGTATTTTGGTTATTACAACACACTAATTCTCAACGTCATATGGAGGATCTACTCTGTGCTACAGAGTTCATATGCTTGCTCAAGCTGGCTAACGCTAGCAACTAGGCATGCTCGCATGTAATTACATTCCAGATCAAGTGTTGGCTGTGGTGAACTACAATGAACCAATCACAGGAATTGTGATGTCAACAAGAACCAGATTGGGCTCATGCGGCCATGCAGCATGAAATCAATTACATGACCTAAACGCTGCCCGTTTCCGCATAATTCAAGCAGGCAATGAGCCTCGTCGGGTCTTTTTAAAAATGGTGGGTGGGGAAGCGAAGTGAGAAGCGAAGTGAGAAGGAGAGATGTCGTGTGGGAAAATTACTTATTTTCACTCAATCTGTCTTGTTTTTAAAGGATGAGAGTCGTGCTACACCTGGTGGAGAGAGATTGAAAGACAGAAATAGTTGCTTTATGCGTGCTGTACGTTACGACATGACACGTCCCGATGTAACGGAGGGTCCGTTTTTTTCAACTTTTCTCCAATACTATAGAGCCATTACCATGTCGATCAAAGCTTGAATAGAAACGTAGTTCACACCCCCGGTTTTGAAGTCAACACAGTCGCTAACAGACCCATTAGTTTTCTTTGTAGCCTCGTTTGAATGTTGTGGTTGTGTACATTTGTGCGGAATGGGGTGAGTTTACGTTAGGCCTACCAGTTTGAGCTCCTGTAAGACAGTTTCAATTTGGTTTCTCAGGGAGAGGGTATACAGTCAAGCCCTCTACCGGTGTCCGTTCAGATTTCATTTGTGCTATTGAGCCTGATACAGATGCCATTTCTTTTGGGCTATTGCCCTTGTATATGTGGTAAATCTACATGGTGTATTTTGCATGATAGGGCACTTTCACCATTGGATCACCAAGACCTGTAAATAAATATACACTATGAGCATGTCAACCTGCCTTGCCTTCAGCTGATTTCATGCCCTTACCGCAGCTACAAGGTCCTTGTTTTACAATTACATAGGCTAATAAAAATGTTGTAGACAAAATAATGAAGAAGTGTCTGGTAGCTTCAATAAAAAGACAAAGATTTGTAGTTGAAAAAGTCGTTGCATGTAGAGATTTTTTATAGATTTTTAGCTTGCACAACTTGGACCATTCTACATGGGACTCGACTTGAGACTCGGACCTTGTGACTTGAGACTTGCTTGTGACTTGAATAATAGTGACTTGGTCCCACCTCCGTTGAGCTGTGGCAAACGGGATAAAATCTGACTCATTGTTGTGTTAAAGTGTTTAGATGCGGATGGGCCGCAACATCATGAGAAGCATTGTTAAGGCCTTTTTTTCTTTTTTTTTAACCTTTATTTAACTAGGCAAGTCAGTTAAAGAACAAATTCTTATTTTCAATGACAGCCTAGGAACAATGGGTTAACTGCCTGTTCAGGGGCAGAACAACAGATTTGTACCTTGTCAGCTCTGGGGTTTGAACTTGCAACCTTCCAGTTACTAGTCCAATGCTCTAACCACTAGGCTACCCTGCCGCCCCATTGATACAACTAGGAGTTAATTTAGCTCATTTAGCTCTAGACAATGACCCACTCGACAGACATAGATCCGCCAATAGACTGATGCTGTAATACAACACCAATGCCCACAGATAGCCTCCCGTTTGATTAACCTTCATTGTGGAACGCAAACACATGCTCACACTGTATGAACAGTGTAGGGTTGATAAAGAAAACCAATTAAAGTTATGAAATCAGATCCGCCCTGTGTGATTGTCCCTCATCGGAGGAGGATATGACATCTATTATCCTGAAGAATGTGAGCTTATTAAATGCCATACGATATCAGTGGTAATCTATGGTTCAAGATGAGTCACCTCAGCTATATCCATTGTCTGGTGTAGTTGATGTGATCTGTCATTCAACTATGTGACGGACTCAGATAGGAAATGGTTCATGGAAATTTATGATGACTAGCATCCGCCCGTTCACACCAGTTATTCAAGTCTATTCTGTATTTGACTCATAGATTTGTGTTTCTAGGTTATCTGTTGCACCCGTTTAGAAAGTACATATGAAACCAAGCAGGCAGCACCTGAGTCCCTTCTTTACTCTAGACACAGCCAGCACCAAACATAACCAGAAGTAGTACACAGGACTGAAATAAACCTGGGAGGTAGCTATCACTTCACAGAAGGTCCAGTGGATGTACACACAGACTGCAGTCTGCCTGGCCTTCTTGAGGAGTAAGGACATCGGTCTGTCTGTTTGTGTCTTGTCTGAGAGCAGTAGGAGCAACGGGGTTGCTTACCAGCTTCACTCAGCATGCAACAAAAACGTTTTTATAAAAGTAAAAAGTAACTTTATCTATTACGGTTTAATAATTGGTATTGAAGTGTATAATGTAAAAGCCAACCTTAATGTCTCAGTTTAAGAGCTTCAGTAACGTTTGTGTCCTGCTGACTAAGAACACACCATAATGTCTTACAAGGTGATAGGCTCTCCCGGTCTCACCTCAACGACCTTCTCTCACATATGTTAACCTCTTGAAACTCTGGGGGCGCAATTTCATTTTTGGATGAAAAACGTTCCCGTTTTAAACAAGATATTTTGTCACAAAAAGATGCTCGACTATGCATATAATTGATAGCTTTGGAAAGAAAACACTCTGAATTTTCCAGAACTGCAAAGATATTGTCTGTGGGTGCCCTAGAACGGGAGCTACAGGCAAAACCAAGATGAAACGGCAACCAGGAAATCAGCAGGATTTTTGAGGCTCCGTTTTCCATTGTCTCCTTATATGGCTGTGAATGTGAATGGTGGAGCCTTTTGTTAAGACATGTCGCAAGCTAACTTCTGTCAAAATGAGAAATATATCATATCTGAAAATATAGCCTGTGCTCTGATATCGGAGAAGATAGCCAGAGCGAATTTACCAGCTTTGTCTATCAACAGTTGTCACAACGACATTCTATTGAAATGGTTACTTCATAGCAGGCCACTATACCTATTTTGCCCAATTGGCCTGTTTTACCACACGGAGCCCTGCTGATACATCTGCCGACGTAACAGCATGAGGACGCCACAACAGACTTTCTTCCGTTGCGACGTTCCTCAAAGGCCCTTCTGCTAGCTTGCTAGCCCTGGCCCGCTAGCCGCCTGAAGCCACTCACTGGACTCCTATGATCACTCGGCTACGCATACCTCTCACTAACGTCAATATGCTTTGTTCATTGCTGTTTTGGTTAGTAATTATAGCCTTATTTCACTCAATGCGCCTTAGTTAACACTTTAGTTCCACTTCCCACACATGCGGTGACATCACCTGGTTTAAATTATATTTCTAGAGACAAAATCTCTTTCATCGTCACTCTATGCACAGGTTCACCCCCACTGTATTCACATCCTACCATACCTTTGTTTGTACATTATGCCTTGAATCAATTCTACCGTGCCCAGAAATCTGCTCCTTTTACTCTGTTCTGAATGTACTAGACGACCAGTTCTTTTAGCCTTTAGCCGCACCCTTATCCTACTCCTCCTCTGTTCCTCTGGTAATGTGGAGGTTAACCTCTTGAAACTCTGGGGGCGCTATTTCATTTTTGGATGAAAAACGTTCCCGTTTTAAACAAGATATTTTGTCACAAAAAGATGCTCGACTATGCTTATAATTGATAGCTTTGGAAAGAAAACACTGAATTTTCCAGAACTGCAAAGATATTGTCTGTGGGTGCCCTAGAACGGGAGCTACAGGCAAAACCAAGATGAAACGGCAACCAGGAAACCAGCAGGATTTTTGAGACTCCGTTTTCCATTGTCTCCTTATATGGCTGTGAATGCGAGAGGAATGAGCCTGCCCTTTCTGTCGTTTCCCCAAGGTGTCTGCTGCATTGTGACGTATTTGTAGGCATATCATTGGAAGATTGACCATAAGAGACTACATTTTCCAGGTGTCCGCCCGGTGTCCTCCGTCGAAATTGGTGCGTCATTTTCAGCTGCTGGTATTTTTCCATGCGATTCTGAGGGGAAAGCAGGCTTCCACGAACTGCATATCAATGAAGAGATATGTGAAAAAACACCTTGAGGATTGATTCTAAACAACGTTTGCCATGTTTCGGTCGATATTATGGAGTTAATTCGGAAAAGGTTTGACGTTTTGGTGACTGAATTTTCGTTTCGTTTCTGTAGCCAAATGTGATGTACAAAAACGGAGCGATTTCTCCTACACAAAGATTCTTTCAGGAAAAACTGAACATTTGCTATGTAACTGAGAGTCTCCTCATTGAAAACATCCGAAGCTCTTCAAAGGTAAATGATTTTATTTATTTGGTTATCTGGTTTTTGTGAAAATGTTGCGTGCTAAATGCTACTCAAAATGCTAAGCTAGCTTGCAATACTCTTACACAAATGATTGATTTGCTATGGTTCAAAAGCATATTTTGAAAATCTGAGATGACAGTGTTGTTAAGAAAAGGCTAAGCTTGAGAGCAGGCGCATTATTTTCATTTTATTTGCGATTTTCAGAAATCGTTAACGTTGCGTTATGCTAATGAGCCTGGGGCTTTATTCACGATCCCGGATCCGGGATGGGGAGTATCAAGAGAGAAGTGATTAAGTTAAAGTGGAACTGACAGCATTTTAACTACTTTGCAGATATGAAACAAATATACAATCATAATATGAGTCAAATATCAAATTCCCAGTTTATGCTACCAAACCAACGTTATAAAGAGGTTTGAAAATAGGTTCCATTTTACTCAACATTCCATGACGTACACTAAGGCATTGTTGACAGTATAGATGGATGCAGTTCAATGCATGATTCATATAATTCAGCAATACATGTCTTGGTAGTCGAAAAAAACATTGCTGTCAAGTTGTAAATCACAGCTGGCCTGGTACATTGTTTGCTGCCTCCATTCGGATGCACTATTTCAGTTTCAATGTCTCAATATATTGGACAAAAACAGACAAATGTAACCAAGACTGAGAATGTCAATACAATCAAACTATGATCACAAATCAGTCATGGGGAAAAGTCAGTCACTCACCCACTCCTCCAATGGCATGACATCCTCCTAGCAAGCTAAAAACACGGAGCCTAATTTTAGCTAGATAGCAGCTAGCAAGCTAGCTAGGAGGATGTCATGCAATTGGAGGAGTGGGTGAGTGACTGACTTTTTAACCTAATATAATTTTTCAGTGGCTATACACAGCTATAGATACAGGTGTTATTTGGTTAGCTAGTAAGAAATGTGAATTGTTTTGCTAGCTAGCTATGCTGAACTTTAACAACTTGTTAGTTGGCATATCTCTAGTTAGCATATCTCATTAGTTCGAAAAGTAACTCTGGCTGAACACTTCGATTTCAGAGCACTCGTCAAAGTGTGCCAGAGACACAGAATAACTGATTCATTTACGAATGCGCAACACCCATTGCATATGACCAGTGTCAGTTAAACGTAGGCGATAACAGTAAGTTAGTCACGAATGCTCTAGATAACATGCCTAATCAGCTCTGCTAGGGCAAATAAAATGGTCAGAGTGAGGTGTTCTCTCATTTGTGTCTGGAAGTAGCTAGCTAACAAGCTAGCCATCTTTAGCCAGCTAACTTGGGTGTTTGGTTGGGACAAGCTACAATTCCCCAGCGTTTACCAGTAAAATGTTGATGGCCAACTAGATAAACCCTCTTTTTGAGCTAACGTTCCCTCATTAGATTTTAGCTCAGCTTGTTCTGGCTGGTAAGATTATAAATCAATCATAATTTAGTGTTAACCAAACTCTGTATTCTGGACCCCAAGGGGTGCACGTTTTGGTTTTTGCCTTCGCACTACACAGCTGATTCAAATAATCAACTAATCATCAAACTTTGATAATTTGAATCAGCTGTGTAGCGTCAAGGCAAAAACCAAAATGCGCACCCCTTGGGGTCCAGAGGACAGAGTTTGGTTAACATTAAATTATGATCTGATTTGCCAAAGGGAGGGCCTTGAATGCATTTCTCTCTGTGGAGTAAAAGTGATCTAGAGTTGTCACCTCTTGCTGCACTGGTGACATTGCATGGAGCCGGAAGTAAATCTTTCTACTTTAATTTTATTATCTAGGCTATCTTTCTTTATTTTTCCAGGTGAGTTGATAAGGGAACACATTCTCATTTACAACAAAGCTGTGGGAGACTTGCAGTGGGAGGATGGGGTCAAATGAGCCATCGGAAGCGGTTGATGAGAATTTAGCAGTTCACACTGAAGTCAACCACCATACACTTGAAATCACTAAGTGCTTGCTCAAACCTCTCTTGAAGTGAACAATAGGACATTATTGTTCAAGATCGAAAGAGGAAGGGGTGAAAAATGGGGTGGCACAAGTGTGAATATAGGTGTAAAACTCTTTGCCGCAGACAATTACAGTTGTATGCATCAAGGAAACAACAACACAAACCCGTGATGTCAGTGACACATAAGGGTGTTCTTTGCAAAAATGTAACTGGAAAGTTAGAACATGATGTACATGATTAATGTTTACCCCAAATCAGTAAGTGTGAGTGAGTAATTTAGATGTGAAAGGGGAAGTTGAGCCCATAGGATAAGTGTGTAGGATTTTCATCAGATAAATATTCTTCTGGCTGACGCAGCCAGATGTTCCCCCCACCCACACCGATCCACCCACCATATGTGGGAATGATAGACCAACAGATTATAATAGCCGAATAACCTCGCAAAAAATGCTGTCTGGCGTCAATAAAAAAATAGTTATTTTATTTTAAGAACAAGTGACAGAAATAAAACCCTCTTTGCTAAGTTTAGCCAGATAAACTGTAAAAAGGCCTCACAAACAAGTAGCTAGCTAATAAAGGGCAGTGTTTGAGAGTAATCAACTACATGCATTTCACCTAGTAATTTAACTACATTTTGCAGCAGCTTGTTGGTAGTTGAACTAAAAGGAGATCACTCTGTCATGCTGATAGAGTTCGAATAACAGACTGGAAGCTTCAAAAAGGAGGGTGGTGTTTGGAATCATTGTTCTTCCTCTGCCATCCATGGTTACATGCAAGGAAACACGTGCCGTCATCATTGCTTTGCACAAAAAGGGCTTCACAGGCAAGGATATTGCTGCCAGTAAGATTGCACGTAAATCAACCATTTATCACATCATCAAGAACTTCAAAGAAAGCGGTTAAATTGCTGTGAAGAAGGCTTCAGGGCGCCCAAGAAAGTCCAGCAAGCGCCAGGACCGTCTCCTAAAGTTGATTCAGCTGCGGGATCGGGGCACCAACAGTACAGAGCTTGCTCAGGAATGGCAGCAGGCAGGTGAGAGTGCACCTGCAAGCACAGTGAGGCAAAGACTTTAGGAGGATGGCCTTGTGTCAAGAAGGGCAGCAAAGAAGCCACTTCTCTCCAGGAAAAATATCAGGGACAGACTGATATTCTGCAAAAGGTACAGGGATTGGATTGCTGAGGACTGGGGTAAAGTCATTTTTCACTGATGAATTTCACTATTTCCGATTGTTTGGGGAATCTGGAAAAAAACTTGTCCCGGGGGGAAACAAGGTGAGCGCTACCATCAGTCCTGTGTCATGCCAACAGTAAAGTATCCAACGACCATTCAGTGTGGGGTTGCTTCTCAGCCAAGGGAGTGGGCTCACTCACAATTTTTCCTAAGAATGAAGAATGTTACCAACACATCCTCCGAGCGCAACTTCTCCCGACCATCCAGGACAAACAAAAACCCATAAATTCTGACAAACTCCGGGCGGCCACCAGAAGTTAATTGACAGCATGCCAGGGCGTATTGCAAAGGTCTTGAAAAAGAAGGGTCAACACTGTAAATATTGATTCTTCGCGTCAAGTTCATGTAATTGTCAATAAAAGCCTTTGACACATATGAAATGCTTGTAATTATACTTCAGTATTCCATTGTAACATCTGACAAAAATATCTAAAGACACTGAGGCAGCAGACTTTGTGAAAATTAATATTTGTGTCATTCTCAAATTTTGGCCACAACTGTACATATGATAATTTATCAAAAGTAGTTTGGATGTGGTGAACTACTTTTTCAGCGTAACTTTAGTTAAGTACACTATGTTTTTCTTTAGGGTAGCTTAACTTTTTCCGGTCTGAAGTAATTGGTAGCTTGGCAAACTGTATTTTCAGAGTAGCTTCCCCAACACTGATAACGGGAAGATGCTTTATTACATTAGGGGTATCTAACCCTGAGTAATTTGCCCAGTCTAACCAGATAAACTTTAAAAAGGCCTCAGGGGCATCTAACCCTCAGTAAAGCAGGCTGACATCATGGTCAATGTGGTTACAGGAGGGGAAACACCGCAAACAACATCCCTTCCCCAACCGGCAGTATGCAGGGTTCTGTTCATTAGGCACCAAACAGAAGAAAAGTGAGAAAAAAAAAACAGAGGGACTACATGGACTTACTGGTTCAATGAGAAACATTAATTCCCATTTCCATTGCAAAACATTTTTTTTAAATGGTTTCATACATGCCCTAATGAACACCACACAGCCCTAAAAACCCCTGGACAGCCATACTGTTCCAGAGAGACAATTTCCTCAGCAGAATCTAGTTACTTCTCTCACTAAGCTAATTACACTTGGTCACCACTGGCAACATGCGTCTGGTAAAGTAGGGTGAGCAACAGGATCTAATGTCTGGGGTTTGGGCATTCATTGGCTGAAAGGTCAGTTGCAAAGGTCACATACTGTACAAGGATAATGACATGATGATATTCCATATCTAGCATAATGTATGTGTTCATGTGAGTGTGTGATGCATGTTCACATCACTGCGTAGTTTGTTCCACGAGAAACTCCCACTTTTAGCTTGATAATTATATTTCAGCTGAACATATCTCGATTGATTCAACTGATTATTGGGAATCTTTTCCCCTATTTAATTTTAGTGATAGTAATGGCTAGTGAGTGAGCCAAATTGGTCTTCATGACATCATCAAAAACAATATAAAATGAAGAGTAATTCCATGGTAACAGAATTGTGGATAAAAAAAACCCCACATTTACAGGAAGAACTGTGCAGATAAAGTTTGGTAACAGAATACAACGGAGGGGAGCTTTACTTTAATCCTGTTACCAAAATTAGCATCCGCAGTTTTTACAGTAAATGTTTTTATTTATTTTTGAATTACTACTTAAAAATTGTTCAAAGTAGTCATTCTGAATAGAGTTGTATGGTTTGTTAAATGCCCAGTGCAGTCAAAATTCTGTTCTTTCCTCTCAGTCTCCCCTATATCCATTTGCGCCACTGCTAAATTGTGGACGCCACTGAAAACGTTTTCAGTGTAAACGTATATGACTAAAACCAGATAAAGTATATAGAAAAGTTCATGGAGAAACATATTTTTCAATAAGATCATTTTTGAGAACAAACAATCAATCACTACAAGACACTCATTGAGAATCTGAAATTCTAAAAATGTAATCGATTTTGTTGATAATTGATAATGTTTGAGTCACTCAGATAGCATAAGAAAAATGCAAAAGGTGGTAAAATGTGTACAATTGCAGGGAAATAGCTTTGAAACCTCTGGCAAACTTTGCCACCGCTGCTGAAAAACATCTTAGGGGAAACACTGCCTGTGTTTTATATCATATTGTACAACAGCTGATGAAACACAGTAAAGAAATGCGTTATTTCCTGATAGTTGCTGGTTGAAAATACAATCTACACAGGACCTTTGCATTATGAGCAGGCGTTTCGAATTTCCATGGTGACAACACCATGCAGTAAATTAGTAAATAAGCCAATAAAAAGGGTTCCAAACCTCTGCCAATAACAGCTACTTTCCCCCTCCTCACTCAGACCACTTCCAGACAGTCCTAGCAAAATTCCAGAAATGATTCGATATTGATATAAAATGGCTGCATTGGGCCTTTAACTTTGAAATCATTGGTCTTTGTTTGGCATACATTTTAAAGTGAAAAACGTCTCAGCATAATACCGTTACCCTAGAATTGCCCCTCATTAAACATTTTTAATGCACAAAAACATGACGTACACATGGCTGCATGACTACAATAGAGGGTAATTATGTATGCTGTCCTTCACCAGATGAACACAAGATGACGGAGGTTGATTATAGCGCTGACTCAGCATGGAATATACCAACATCTTTTAAATTTCTTATTAAAATTCAGTCAAACAACTTTGGGAAAAGCTGCATTTTTCAATAGCATCATCCCACCTAAGGACAAATGTGGAACAGAGAAACGAACGATCACGCTGACATGGCAGGTAGGTAATTACTGTGTGTCTGCATCCCAGATAGCACCCTATGGGCCCTGGTCAAAAGTAGTGCACTATATAGGGAATATGTTGCCATTTGGGACACATGACTGTCAGCTCCTTCAAGCTAAACACTTGTGGTTAATGACAAAGAATGATTGATCATAAAATATAAATATAATATAAAATATTATGAACGTCTTGATGAAAGACGAGAGAGAGGAGGGTTGGAGAGTTTAATATGACTGAGTAGCTGGGCCTTGGGCAGGACTGGATTGTTGATATGAAGAGTCTTCAATATATAACCGAATATTATGGATTAGGCTACTAACAACCTTCAAAAACTCAAAATACACTTTGTGTACAAAACATTTACGAACAGCTTCCAAATATTGAATTGCACCTCCTTTTGCCCTTGTTGGGGCATGGCATCTACAAGATTTTGAAAGTGTTCCATGGGATGACTGCCCATATTGACAATGCTTCCCACAGTTGCCAAATTGGCTGGATGTCCTTTGGGTGGTGGACTATTCTTGATACACATGGGAAACTGTTTAGCGTGAAAACCCCAGCAGCTTTGCAGTTCTTGACACACTCAAACCGGTGCCCCTGGAACCTACTATATCCCGTTCAAAGACACTTAAATCTTTGTCTTGCCCATTCACCCTCTGATTGGCACAAAAACACAATCCATGTCTCAAGACTTAAAAATAAATATATAACCTGTCTACTCTTCATCTACACTTGATTGAAGTGGATTTAAGAGGAGACATCAATAAGGCCTGGTCAGTCTATCATGGCGTTCCTAATGTTTTGTACACTCAGTGTAATGAGCAGAAACAGTTTTTTTTATCCACCATTTTCGTTATATCCAATAGCGATCTGGTCTCATTGCTGCAACTCCCCATCGGTCTCGGGAGAGGCGAAGGTCGAGTCAAGCGTCCTCTGAAGCATGACCCCTCCAAGCCGCGCTGCTTCTTAACACTTGCTTGCTTAACTCGGAAGCCATCTGCACCAATGTGCAACGTCCACTAGCACTGTAGAAACTATTACACTCAACGACTCGATTAGTGTAGTGTTAGCTAGCTACATAGTTGTCTTTGCTGTCTTCGTATCCAAGGTAATTGTGTAGTTTAGAGTGTGTAGACTTAGAGTGATTATCTTAATTTACCGAGGTTAGCTAGCCAGCTATTTGTCGTCCTTAACGTAGGAGTCACTGCTAGCTAGCTAGCCAACGTCTTCCGAATTGAACTTCAACAACCCGGTCAACATTCCACCTCGCTCCACAGTTAGTATCACATTTTCATTTCACTTCATTACAGTACAACGGTTTGATTTGTTTGATCGTAGCTAGCTAGCTACATAGCCGTCTTTGTATCTAAGACAATTGTGTAGTCTGGAGCGATTTTCTAGGTTAGCTAGCCAGCTATTGTCGTTCTTTTAACGTAACGTTACGTAATCAACACTGCTAGCTAGCCAGCTAGCCCCCGAATAGCAGCACTGTAGAAACTATTACACTCGACGGAACGACTTGATTAGTGTAGTGTCAACAACGTAGCCACTGCCAGCTAGCCTACTCCAGCAGTGCTGTATCATTTCAATCATTTTAGTCAATAAGATTCTTGCTACGTAAGCTTAACGTTCTGAACATTCGATAAGTGTAGTCCACTTGTCATTCCAATCTCCTTTGCATTAGCGTAGCCTCTTCTGTAGCCGGTCAACTATGTGTCTATCTATCCCTGTTCTCTCCTCTCTGCACAGACCATACAAACGCTCCACACCGCGTGGCCGCGGCCACCCTAATCTGGTGGTCCCAGCGCGCACGACCCACGTGGAGTTCCAGGTTTCCGGTAGCCTCTGGAACTGCCGATCTGCGGCCAACAAGGCAGAGTTCATCTCAGCCTATGCCTCCCTCCAGTCCCTCGACTTCTTGGCACTGACGGAAACATGGATCACCACAGACAACACTGCTACTCCTACTGCTCTCTCTTCGTCCGCCCACGTGTTCTCGCACACCCGAGAGCTTCTGGTCAGCGGGGTGGTGGCACCGGGATCCTCATCTCTCCCAAGTGGTCATTCTCTCTTTCTCCCCTTACCCATCTGTCTATCGCCTCCTTTGAATTCCATGCTGTCACAGTTACCAGCCCTTTCAAGCTTAACATCCTTATCATTTATCGCCCTCCAGGTTCCCTCGGAGAGTTCATCAATGAGCTTGATGCCTTGATAAGCTCCTTTCCTGAGGACGGCTCACCTCTCACAGTCCTGGGCGACTTTAACCTCCCCACGTCTACCTTTGACTCATTCCTCTCTGCCTCCTTCTTTCCACTCCTCTCCTCTTTTGACCTCACCCTCTCACCTTCCCCCCCTACTCACAAGGCAGGCAATACGCTCGACCTCATCTTTACTAGATGCTGTTCTTCCACTAACCTCATTGCAACTCTCCAACCACTACCTCGTATCCTTTTCCCTCTCGCTCTCATCCAACACTTCCCACACTGCCCCTACTCGGATGGTATCGCGCCGTCCCAACCTTCGCTCTCTCTCCCCCGCTACTCTCTCCTCTTCCATCCTATCATCTCTTCCCTCTGCTCATACCTTCTCCAACCTATCTCCTGATTCTGCCTCCTCAACCCTCCTCTCTTCCCTTTCTGCATCCTTTGACTCTCTATGTCCCCTATCCTCCAGGCCGGCTCGGTCCTCCCCTCCCGCTCCGTGGCTCGACGACTCATTGCGAGCTCACAGAACAGTGCTCCGGGCAGCCGAGCGGAAATGGAGGAAAACTCGCCTCCCTGCGGACCTGGCATCCTTTCACTCCCTCCTCTCTACATTTTCCTCCTCTGTCTCTGCTGCTAAAGCCACTTTCTTCCACTCTAAATTCCAAGCATCTGCCTCTAACCCTAGGAAGCTCTTTGCCACCTTCTCCTCCCTCCTGAATCCTCCTCCCCCTCCCCCCCTCCTCCTCCCTCTCTGCAGATGACTTCGTCAACCATTTTGAAAAGAAGGTCGACGACATCCGATCCTCGTTTGCTAAGTCAAACGACACCGCTGGTTCTGCTCACACTGCCCTACCCTGTGCTCTGACCTCTTTCTCCCCTCTCTCTCCAGATGAAATCTCGCTTCTTGTGACGGCCGGCCGGCCGCCCAACAACCTGCCCGCTTGACCCTATCCCCTCCTCTCTTCTCCAGACCATTTCCGGAGACCTTCTCCCTTACCTCACCTCGCTCATCAACTCATCCCTGACCGCTGGCTACGTCCCTTCCGTCTTCAAGAGAGCGAGAGTTGCACCCCTTCTGAAAAAACCTACACTCGATCCCTCCGATGTCAACAACTACAGACCAGTATCCATTCTTTCTTTTCTCTCCAAAACTCTTGAACGTGCCGTCCTTGGCCAGCTCTCCCGCTATCTCTCTCAGAATGACCTTCTTGATCCAAATCAGTCAGGTTTCAAGACTAGTCATTCAACTGAGACTGCTCTTCTCTGTATCACGGAGGCGCTCCGCACTGCTAAAGCTAACTCTCTCTCCTCTGCTCTCATCCTTCTAGACCTATCGGCTGCCTTCGACACTGTGAACCATCAGATCCTCCTCTCCACCCTCTCCGAGTTGGGCATCTCCGGTGCGGCCCACGCTTGGATTGCGTCCTACCTGACAGGTCGCTCCTACCAGGTGGCGTGGCGAGAATCTGTCTCCTCGCCACGCGCTCTCACCACTGGTGTCCCCCAGGGCTCTGTTCTAGGCCCTCTCCTATTCTCGCTATACACCAAGTCACTTGGCTCTGTCATAACGTCACATGGTCTCTCCTATCATTGCTATGCAGACGACACACAATTAATCTTCTCCTTTCCCCCTTCTGATGACCAGGTGGCGAATCGCATCTCTGCATGTCTGGCAGACATATCAGTGTGGATGACGGATCACCACCTCAAGCTGAACCTCGGCAAGACGGAGCTGCTCTTCCTCCCGGGGAAGGACTGCCCGTTCCATGATCTCGCCATCACGGTTGACAACTCCATTGTTTCCTCCTCCCAGAGCGCTAAGAACCTTGGCGTGATCCTGGACAACACCCTGTTGTTCTCAACTAACATCAAGGCAGTGGCCCGTTCCTGTAGGTTCATGCTCTACAACATCCGCAGAGTACGCCCCTGCCTCACACAGGAAGCGGCGCAGGTCCTAATCCAGGCACTTGTCATCTCCCGTCTGGATTACTGCAACTCGCTGTTGGCTGGGCTCCCTGCCTGTGCCATTAAACCCCTACAACTCATCCAGAACGCCGCAGCCCGTCTGGTGTTCAACCTTCCCAAGTTCTCTCACGTCACCCCGCTCCTCCGCTCTCTCCACTGGCTTCCAGTTGAAGCTCGCATCCGCTACAAGACCATGGTGCTTGCCTACGGAGCTGTGAGGGGAACGGCACCGCAGTACCTCCAGGCCCTACACCCAAACAAGGGCACTGCGTTCATCCACCTCTGGCCTGCTCGCCTCCCTACCACTGAGGAAGTACAGTTCCCGCTCAGCCCAGTCAAAACTGTTCGCTGCTCTGGCCCCCCAATGGTGGAACAAACTCCCTCACGACGCCAGGACAGCGGAGTCAATCACCACCTTCCGGAGACACCTGAAACCCCACCTCTTCAAGGAATACCTAGGATAGGATAAAGCAATCCTTCTCACCCCCCCCCTTAAATGATTTAGATGCACTATTGTAAAGTGGCTGTTCCACTGATGTCAGAAGGTGAATTCACCAATTTGTAAGTCGCTCTGGATAAGAGCGTCTGCTAAATGACTTAAATGTAAATGTAATGTGTCGGAGGAAACACCAGTCAACTGATGACCATGGTTAGCTTGCAGGCGGCCGGCCCACCACAAGGAGTCGCTAGAGCACAATGAGCCAAGGAAAGCCCCCTGGCCAAACCCGGATGACGCTGGGCCAATTGTTTACCGCCCTATAGGACTCCTGGTCACGGCCGGCTGTGACCTCAACACTGTGATGCAGCGCCATAGAGCGCTGCGCCACTCGAGAGGCATAGTTAATTGGTTTATACCTTATCAAATATCCTGGTTTCAAATAATGCATTACTAGCGTTAAATTATTTCCTTCAAGGGGTCAGAAAAGACGTCATTGCCGCTATTGACAGTAAAATCGGTTAAGTGTCCCTAGGTGGGATTAATATCCCACTCATAAACACCTGTCCCAAAGGGCAAAAGGATTACAGACAAAAGGGCTTACCTCAACCATTTCATTGGTGAGTGCATCACTGCTGGTCTTTGTAAGAAGTATGGACATGCTGAAAGAACCGAATCGTCTGTTCAGTCAGTTAACACACAGCTCACAAACCAAGACATACCCCACAAAACACGCAATCAGTGTCTACTTGACAAAGCATTTGAATGTTTGAGATTAGTATTATTTATTTATTTATTTTCTATTCTTTTTTAAAAATATATCACAGATGTGTGTCACCTTTGGAAACTCACCTCAACTTGACTTTAGTAATCTTGTTCTTTACTCGTAGTGTTCCTAGTTAAAATTTGTGTTGGTGTTCTTGTCCATTAGTGTTCTGTATTTTGTCATGTTCTATGTTTTGTGTGTACCCCAGGGAGAATAGCTTCTTCTTCAACAGTTTACTCCAATGTTTTCTTGACAGCCTATTACAAATCAGTCTGACAGTACTTTTGACACCTTTGACAGTCTTTCAATCTGAAGGAAATAAATATATAACCTGCTGTTGGGAAAAAAATTGAAAGTAAAACTCGAGTCATCTCATTATCTCATCTAGGAACTTTTTCACATCATTCTTTACAGTTGAGATTCATCTGTAGCTTACATATATGATGAACATTATATTCCCCTAGAGTCATTTCATAATTTTCTGTGTTATAGTTTTACTGGAATATTCTGAATGTCTGCAAATATGCTTTTTTTGAGAAATGATAGGGAATAACCACAACAAATGAGAAATATAACGCACTGACTAGTACAACATCTGCCTGCCACCGAGCAGAGAAAACAGGGCTGATAATCTTCTGCTCCACGTTGGGCAGTCAACAGCAGACAGACATAACACCATTAGCTCCAGCTCCCCCGGCGCTCATTAGAAGTAATCAAACATTGAAATGCATCAGAAAGGTATCATCATTGGTGAAGTTATTTTTTCCCCAGTCCAATTTGCTTGTAGAGGGAAACACACACACACACACACACACACACACGTTCCTGACAGTCTTATATTTCAGTGATGGGGGTCATAATATTGTGTAGATTAAACGGTTCAAAAGATAGGGATCCAAAATAAATACAAATGTGGCTCTCTATTAGCTGTTGCCAAAGCAGCAGCTACTCTTCCTGGGATCCAGCAAAATTAAGGCAGTTTATACAATTTTAAAACATTACAATACATTCTGAGATTCACAACACACTGTGTGCCCTCAGGCCCCTACTCCACCACTACAGTATTAAATCCATGTGTATGTATAGTGCGTATGTTACCGTGTGTGTGCGCCAATGTTTGTGTTGCTTCACAGTCCCCGCTGTTCCATAAGGTGTTTTTTTTAAATCAAATTGTACTGCTTGCGTCAGTTACTTGATGTGGAATAGAGTTCCATGTAGTACTGTGTGCCTCCCATAGTCTGTTCTGGACTTGGGGACTGTGAAGAGACCTCATGTGGCACATGCATGGGTGTTTGAGCTGTGTACCAGTTGGTTCTATGTTTGGGAAATGCTGCACTACAAAGTAGCCTAGCTGATACAGAGCCTTCCCAATTCAATGGCTCCCTCTTCTGGCCACATTTGACAACGCAATCCTAAAGGACCATAAATATCACCTGGATTAATCTGGTCAGCCTACAGCCCTATTCGGATAGGGTCAGCAAACTCCAAGGTCCTCTGATAATGCTTATCCCATGCGAATAGTCATCCCTGTGTTGAGGGATATCACAGAGTTTCACGGGTGCTGCACCCAGATTGGGTAAAGACATGGGAACAAATAGACACTTAAAACAATGTGCTATGCATGCAGCCTACAGATGAATCATCCGTTTGGTTATATCAACTTTCCTCATGCCATACTTCTCTTTTGAAAGATGAAGTGGATGATATTGTGCCAATTAATTTATGAATTTCCAAATCCGTCAGGTAATTAAATGTCTGCATAGGTTACAGTTCATGGTTCTTATTGATAAACACTATTATTTTGACTTTCTCCAAAACGAAAGGTCATCAGGTCAATATCAGCCTATCCTTAGACATTTCAAATATCTTCACACCTAGAAGAGCCTCCAGGCTCCCTTCATAATGGTCAATTGTGAATGAGGAAATATTTTTTTTATTCCAGGGGCAGTTTGGTAAAACAAATCCCGTACGAATCATCCACTGGAAAAACGGACATGCTAGGGTAATAATTGCATAATCAACATTCTATAGTAATACTAGTACCGTGAGAATAGGGCTTTAGTCATGGAAAGAGCAGGTGTTCCTTTTGTTTTGTACACTCACTGTATATTTATTAGAATTGATTACTTCCAGAATCTACTTCCAGAAGGACAGCATTGATTATTTCCAGAAGCTGCTGCTCTCTGTTAATTCTGAGTAAAATCCTGTCATGTAAACAGAAGGCAAGGGGATCAAATTTTACTGAAAAAAATATAAAACACAACATGCAACAATTAACAATTTTACTGAGTTATAGTTCATAAGGATAATCAATTGAAATTCATTCATTAGGCCCTAATCTATGGATTTCACATGAATGGGCAGGGGCACAGCCATGGGGAGCCAGGCCCAGCCAATCAGAATGAGTTTTTCCCCCACAAAGGTGTTTTATTACAGACAGAAATACTCCTCAGTTTCATCACCTGTCTGGGTGACTGGTCTTAGACGATCCCTGGCGCATACAAGTGCTATAAAACAAAACAAACAAAATAAATATGGAGATTTGTGTTGATGCTAGAATTAATCAAGGCCTTTAAACACTTGTTGGACAATAATTGTAAAAATGAAATGCCTTTTATGGTGTCTGACAAAGTTTACATAGGTCCAGAAAGTTGCATTTTATGAGCGAAAAAGTATAATTAGGAGGTGTTTTCATTTATGGTATGACAACTGATACTTTGGTCTATCAAAATATACAGGACCAGTCAAAAGTTCGGACACCTACTCATTCAAGGGTTTTTCTTTATTTTTAATATTTTCTACATTGTAGAATAATAGTGTAGACCACAAAACAATGAAATAACACATTTGGAATCATGTAGTAGCCCCCAAAAAAGTGTTAAATCAAAATATATTTAAAATTTGAGATTCTTCAAAGTAGGCACCCTTTGCCTTGATGACAGTTTTGCACTCTTGGCATTCACTCAATCAGCTTCATGAGGCAGTCAACATTAATCCATTTCAATTAACAGGTGTGCCTTATTAAAAGGACATTTGTGGAATTTATTTCCTTCTTAATGTGTTTGAACCA
This sequence comes from Oncorhynchus masou masou, assembly GCF_036934945.1. Classification (NCBI taxonomy): domain Eukaryota; kingdom Metazoa; phylum Chordata; class Actinopteri; order Salmoniformes; family Salmonidae; genus Oncorhynchus; species Oncorhynchus masou. The sequence goes on from NC_088219.1 coordinate 34,085,994, forward strand.
ATCAGTTGTGTTGCGACAAGGTAGGGGTGGTATACGGAAGATGGCCCTATTTGGTAAAAGACCAAGTCCATATTATGACAAGATCAGCTCAAATAAGCAAAGAGAAAGGACAGTCCATTTTTTTTCACCTTTATTTAACCAGGTAGGCCAGTTGAGAACAAGTTCTAATTTACAACTGCGACCTGGCCAAGATAAAGCAAAGCAGTGCGACAAAACAACAGAGTTACACATGGGATAAACAAACGTACAGTCAATAACACAATAGAAAAATCTGTATACAGTGTGTTCAAATGAAGTAAGAAGGTAAGGAAATAAAAAGGCCATAGTGGCGAAGTAATTACAATTTAGCAATTAACACTGGAGTGATAGATGTGCAGATGAGGATGTGCAAGTAGAAATAAGGTGTGCAAAAGAAAAAATACGGGGATGAGGTAGGTAGTTGGTTGGATGGGCTATTTACAGGTGGGCTGTGTACAGCTGCAGCAATCGGTAAGCTGATGTTTAAAGTTAGTGAGGGAGATATATCTCGAACTTCAGTGAGACACAGTGATGCTAGTCGGGCGGGCGTGTGTGGCAGCGATCGGTTGAAGAGCATGCATTTAGTTTTACTGGCATTTAAAAGAAGTTGGAGGCCACGGAAGGAGTGTTGTATGGCATTGAACCCATACATTGAAGCCATAACTTTAAGACATGACGGTCAGTCAATACGGAAAATGTCTAACTTTGAAAAAGTTTCTTCAAGTGCAGTCGCAAAAACCATTACGCGCTATGATGAAACTGACTCTTATGAGGACTGCTGGAGTTAACTCTGCTGCAGAGGATACATTGATCTGAGGTTACCAGCCTCAGAAATTGCAGCCCAAATAAATGCTTCACAGAGTTCAAGTAACAGACACATCTCAACATCAGACTGCGCAAATCAAGCCTTCATGGTCGAATTGCTACAAAGAACCCACTACTAAAGGACACCAATAAGAAGAAGAGACTTACTTGGGCCAAGAAACACAAACAATGGACATTAGACCAGTGGAAATCTGTCCTTTGGTCTGATGAGTTCAAATTTGCGATTTTTGGTTCCAACCACCTTGTCTGTGTGAGACGCAGAGACGAGTGTGAGACGAGTAGGTGAATAGATCATCTCTGCATGTGTGGTTCCCACCGTGAAGCATGGAGGGGGTGGTGGTGTGATGGTGCTTTGCTGGTGACATGGTCTGTGATTTATTTAGAATTCAAGGCACACAGAATTTTGACATAATACAACATCCCATCATTTGTTTTTCAACAGGACAATAACCCAACACACCTCCAAACTGTGTATGGGCTATTTGACCAATAAGGAGAGTGATGGAGTGCTGCATCAGATGACCTGGCCCCCACAATCACCCGACCTCAACCCAATTGAGATGGTTTGGGATGAGTAGGACCGCTCAGCATATGTGGGAAGTCCTTCAAGACGGTTGAAAAAGCATTCCAGCTGAAGCTGGTTGAGAGAATGCCAAGAGTGTGCAAAGCTGTCATCAAGGCAGTTGACTACAATAAAATGGTGGAAGTCCTCAGTGGCGCTGCCCATTCTAATCAAGCCTTTTGGCCACTCGAGGCCTGTATCATTCTCTATGGGCATGAGCCCTTAAATCCTCAATGTTCTGAAGCTGCACAATTGAGAGCATCTTGACTGGCTACATCACTGCTTGGTATGTCAACTGTACCACCCTCGATCGCATGCTTCTACAGAGGATGGTGCGGACAGCCGAGTACATCACTACATCGCAGCCTAGTCCATCGCTTCTTCTCCATCTAGTGAAGGGCTCCTCAACCCTGTTCCTGGAGAACTAGCGTCCTGTAGGTTTTCACTTTAACCCTAATCAAGCGCACCTGACAAATAATTACCTGCTTGATAAACTGAATCAGGTCAGTTACAACTGGGGTTGGAGCGAAAACCTACAGGAGGGTAGCTCTCCAGGAACAGGGTTGGAGAGCCCTGATCTCGTGGATATAAAAAGCAGAGGCCTCGTAAAATGGGCTCGGTGCCGCCACCAATGGTTGGGAAAAAAAACCTCATTGGCTTCAAGCAGTACATTGACAGTGCTTAGCCGTTGATTCCAATTTGTTATTTGTTTTTTTTCCCCCAACCATCGGCGGCAAAACTGAGCCCATGCTACGGGGTCTCTACTTTTTGCAGCCACTAAAATGTAGAAGCAGCGAGTGTTTCCGGTGGAAAAATGTCAATACTAATCGTAGGAATGGAACACACCCTGGAACCATTAATTAACATAACCATGTTTAGCATCTTCAGGCCTCCACACATAGAAGACATTTGGAACATCTCCACTTAAATAAATCCATTTTATATACACCATCACAATAAATCCATCATTTATTTTAGGCAGTTATGAAGAAACATTATGATATGAAGAAAAAGTATTTCAGAAGAACTGAATAGGCTATGAGTCGGGCTACTGTATGTTATCTGGCTATGTGCCATGCCATAGGCTGTAGGCTAGTTCATTTAGCTGATAAGATGTGCTTATAAGTCCCATGTCATTATTTTATATTACATGATTTTATGTATTAATATCATTGAACTTAGCTGAATAAAATAGAAAGGATTTTTTTCCCATTCCGGAGCGAGTGCGCATATATAAAGAGGCTATGTTGAGCGCAAAAGTGATCATTTCAAACAGGTCCTATATGGTAGATTTATAATTATTTGGCAAATTTAGTTGTGAATGATAAACTTTAATGTCTTACAAATTAAAACATATATGAAACATCATATGTTTCTTTAGACCTGTATGCATAAGTGTATGGGTGTTCTACATGCAATGTCTTAAATGCTTTGAATTAATAGTCCCCTTAGAAAGCACTGTCCATTTCGTTGTGTTTGGCTTCATAACAACATCCACAACTGTTTCCCACTCAGTTTCAACCTGTTGTCGAACTTCTTTCTTCAAATTGATCACCACAGTGATGTAAAAAAAAATGTAGCCTAATGGTTGAGTTTTAAAAGCATGATATGATTTTAGATTGCATTTGCAATGATATCAGAGTGGCTAGAGGGACAGAGCACTGAGGAGCAGGCAATTAGTGTCCTGATGCTTGTTAGCGAGATGGGTACTACCAACACACATGTCCAGAGTGCATAAAAGGAGATTACGGTGACTCTGTGGAATCTGACTGTGGTCATGACTAATGGCTGCAGTAATATGGTCACCGCAACAGCCCTACCACTCTAGTATCCTTGCACATTGTAAATATGGTATTGGCACTGACCCTGTATATAGCTTACTTACTCATGTTCTTCTTATTTCTATTTCTCATGTGTTTCTGTTCCTACTTTTTTTAATAGTACTACAGATATTGATTACTGCATTGTTGGGAAAGAGCTTGCAAGAAGAGCATTTCACTGCACGTGACAATAAAACTTAACTTGAAGGCAGAGAGCCATTTTCCACAGGCCCTGGCACCAGTCTGTCACTTACAGACACTTCTGCAGCATTTTGTGGCGGTTCCAAAATGGTACACAGCCATAGGGGATATCAGTGGAGTCTGAGTGACTGTGTGTGTGGTCTGCATGCTGAGGAATACTGCGAAACATCTGGGCGTGAGCGTGTCAAAAAAAACGGATTAGTAAATGGCCGGGCCACATGGAACATTTCCTGGACACACACACAATCTGTCCATCCCTCTCTGGGTCCTATTATATGGTCCCTCCCTAGGTTTTGTTGTACAGTTAGGATGACATGCAGCCCAAGGGTGACAGACAACTGTATTCAATTTGACATTGCCACAAAGTTTGCTCTTATAGCTACCTAGCCTGAGTTTGCACTCCTGCCAAAATGTAAGAACATCAGGACCATGAACAAGGCTGTCACACTCACCTGCCCTCTTGTGCCAGCACCACCCCTTCCTCCTTAAGTCTCTTGCTTTTGGCAGCGCAGTCCTCCAGCAGGACCTCCCGGCGCCGCTTGATAGCATACAGCCAGTCCACCTCGTCCTCTTTGCCTACTCCATCTTCCTCCGGCTTCTCCGCTGCGGCTTCAAACTGCTGCACCGCTGCCTTGGACACCCGCTCGCCCACTTTCCTTTTCCACCCGAACGAAGCCATATTTTACAGAAATGAGTCAATAATCTTTAACGTTACTGTAGAATTGTGAAACCTCTCTGCTTGCAAATAGCTCGCTACTGCTGACAGACACTTGAGACTTCTAACCTCATGTTTGGAATGTCAAAAAGGCAGGTTTGTTCACATTGAATTGGCTAGCGTGGAAAGTGAGTTACTAAAGCTAACTAGCAAGCTAATGTTTGAATGTTAGCTAGATAGTAACTGGCTAACGTTTAACCGTTAACCTCAACTGTTATTCATTCTTCATCAAATGATTTTGGTTTAATATGTGGCTGGATATATTGAGTTTAACACTCACAAAACGCGGTTACCTCTGCTGTACTGCTTTCTATTTAACCCGGAAACGCCTGTTTGTTTAACCACAACATTTAAAGAGACAGTACAGATATTTTGAAATAATTTGTTGGTGCACGAAAGGAACAGCACAACTATTTTGAAAAGTCTCCAGCTATCTGTGTGGCTCAGTCTTCCTCTTGTCAGATCTGGTGTAATTATCAGGAAAATGTGCTGACAGCTGATTGTAGTTACATTGTAGTTACATTGTAACAGAATGTCGTTGTTGACACGTTTTCAATATTCCCACATTAACATGTTCCAGAACATCCATAATATATATAATATATCCCATTTAGCAGACGCTTTTGTCCAAAGCGACTTACAGGTCGGCTGGGGCCACTACTTTTACATATGGGTGGCCCCAGCGGGAATCGAACCCACGACGCTTGGCGTTGCAAGCGCCATGCTCTACCGACTGAGCCACACATCTTTGCCCCTGTTGTCTTACTTCTGAGTTCAAAGTCAATCAGTGATTCATTGGCAAGTACTGAAGTTGAACAGCTAAACCCCTGCATTTGTGGTTGAAAGATGGCGCCAACAGATATAGCAGCTCTGCTTCTAGCTCCAACAAGCATTTCTCTACACCCACAATAACATCTGCTGAATATGTGTATGTGACCAATAAAAAAATATTTGATTTTAATTCTATGACATTTGATGATAAACCTATATCTGTAATGTGACTATGAATGTGAACCTGTATTGTGGTTCCAATTAAGATTCAAAACATGTTCAAATTAAATGCAAAAAAAAGGTTTACTGAAGATAAAAATGACCACTTCAGCTATTCACTGGCACAAGTGGGGACACTTCAGGCTGAGGAGTAAGTTTCACTCATCCCCATGTGCTACACTTGCATCAGACTGGATAAGGTCGTTCTCCGCGATGTTGACACTGGTGGACAGAACCGGAGGAGTCTGCAGGAGACCTTACCATGAAATGCTTAATGACAAGTCCTTAACTAACAATTAAGAAGATAGAGTTAAGATAACATTTACTAAATAAACGAATAACAATAATGAGGCTATATACAGGGGTACAGGTTAGTCAAGGCAATATGTACATGTAGGTAGAGGTAAAGTTACTATGCATATACAGGGGGGGGGGGTCAATGCAAATAGTCCGGCTGGTAAATATAGCAAGATGGCACAGACAGACATGGCAGCTTTGCTTCTAGCTCCTAAGCTAGTGTGCTATTTCTTACATAATTAGCCCAGAATTTTTTGGGGTGTTATTACATACAGCCAGAAAAAACTTTGGGATATCAGAGTGACGGTAAATCACCAGCATTACAACCAGGAATACGATTTTCACGTATTGGATCCTTTGCTTATACCCCCAGGGCAATTTAACTTATCATAGAGGCTGCTCCAAGATGCCGCCAATTTAGAAGATGTATTTAGAATGGACTTCTAGTCCGACTCTGGAGGTGTGCACGCCATCCACCGCTTCCGAGTATATTACTCGCTAATGTTCAGTCTCTGGACATTAAAGTAAATGAGCTTTAATGTCTCCTTCCAGAGAGACATCAGGGACTGTAAAATACTATGTTTCACAGAATCATGGCTCTCTCGGGATATACTGTCCCCATCCATACAGCCAGCTGGGTTCTCCGTACATTGCGCAGACAGGAATAAAGAACTCTCCGGGAAGAAGAAGGGCGTGGTGTATGTTTCATGATTAACAACTCATGGTGTGATTGTGATAACATACAGAAACTAAAGTCCTTTTGTTCACCCGACCTTGTTTACCCAACCTAGAATACCTCACAATCAAATGCTTCCTCCCAAGAGAATTCTCTTCAGTTATAGTCGAAGACTTGTATATTCCTCCTCAATGAACTAGACTGCCCTCAATGAACTAGATTGGACTTTATGCAAACTGGAAACCACATATCCTGAGGCAGCATTTATTGTAGCTAGGGATTTTAACAAAGCAAATTTGAGGAAAACGCTACCGAAGTTCTACCAACACATTGACTGTAGTACTCGCTCTGGTAAAACACTCGATCCCTGCTACTTCCCTTTTCTAAATGCCTACAAGGCCCGTCCCCGACCTCCCTTCGGCAAATCAGATCACGACTCCATTTTGCTTCTCCCTTCCTATTGCCAGAAACTCAAAGAGGAAGTACCCATGCTAAGGTCTATTCAACTCTGGTCTGACCAATCGAAATCCATGCTTCAAGATTGTTTTGATCACGCGGACTGGGATATGTTCTTGGTAGCCTCTGAGAATAACATTGACATATACACGGACACGGTGACTGAGATCACAGGGAAGTGTATAGGGGATGTTGTTCCCACTGTGACTATTAAAACTTACCCAAACCAGAAACCAGGGATAGATGGCAGCATTCGCGCAAAACTGAAAGCGCAAACCATCGCATTTAGCCATGGCAAGGTGACTGGGAATATGGTCGAATAAAACAGCGTAGTTATTCCCTCTGTAAGGTAATCGAACAGGCAAAATGTCAATACAGAGACAAAGTGGAGTCGCAAATCAACAGTTCAGAATCAAGACGTATGTGGCAGGGTCTACAGACAATCATGGACTACAGAGGGAAAACCAGCCACGTTGCAGACACCAGCGTCTTGCTTCCGGACAAGCTAAACACCTTCTTCGCCCGCTTTGAGGATAAGACAGTGTTACCGACACTGCTCGCTACCAAGGACAGTGGGCTCTCACTCTCCGTGGCTGACTTGAGTAAGACATTTAGGCGTGTTAACCCTCTCAAGGCTGCCGGCCCAGACGGCATCCCTAACTGCGTCCTAATAGCATGCTCAGACCAGTTGGCTGGAGTATTTACGGACATATTCAATCTCTTCCTATCCCAGTCTGCTGTCTCCACTTGCTTCAAGATGTCCACCATTGTTCTTGTACCTAAGAAAGCAAAGGTAACTGAACTAAATGACTATCGCTCCATAGCACTCACTTCTGTCATCATGGAGTGCTTTGAGAGACTAGTTAAGGTTCATATCACCTCTACCTTACCTGACACCCTAGACCCACTTCAATTTGCATACCACCCCAATAGATCCACAGACGATGCAATCGCCATCACCCTGAACACTGCCCTGTCCCATCTGCCCATTCCCACAAGAGGAATACCTACGTAAGAATGCTGTTCATTGACTATAGCTCAGCCTTCAACACTATAGTACCCTTCAAGCTCATCATTAGGACTCTAGTTCTGAACCCCGCCCAGTGCAACAGGGTTCTGGACTTACTGACTGGCCGCCCCCAGGTGGTAAATGTAGGAAACTAACACATCCACTTTTCTGTTCCTCAACACGAGGGTGTGTGCTCAGCCCCCTCCTGTATTCCCTGTTCACCCATGACTCTGTGGCCACACACACCTCCAACTCAATCTTCAAGTTTGCAGACGACACAACAGTAGCAGACCTGATTACTGAACAATAACCAGAAAGCCTACAGTTAGGAGGTGAGGGCCCTGGCGGAGTGGTGCAAGGAAAATTACCTCTCCCTCAACAAAACGAAAGAGCTAATCATGGACTTCAGGAAACAGCAGAGGGAGCATGCATCTATCCACCTCGATTGGACCACAGTGGAGAAGGTGGAAAGCTTCAAGTTCCTCGGCATACACATCACTGACAATCTGAAATGGTCCACCCACAGACAGTGTGCGGAGGAAGGCGCAACAGTACCTCTTCAACCTCAGTAGGCTGAAGAAATTTGTCTTGGCCCCTAAGGCCCTCACAAACTTTTACATATGCACAATTGAGAGCATCCTGTCTTGATGTCTCACCGCTTGGTACGGCAACTACACTGCACGAAACCACAGGGCTCTCCAGAGGGTGGTGCAGTCTGCCCAACACATCACAGGTGGCACATTGCCTGCCCTCCAGGACACCCACAGCACCAGATGTCACAGGAAGGCCAAAAATATCAAAGACAACCACCCGAGCCACTGTCTGTCTGCTATCATTCACAAGGCAAAGTCATTACAGGTGCATTAAAGCTGGGACTGAGAGACTGAAAAACAGCTTCTATCTCAAGGCCATCACTGTTAAATAGCCGTCACTAGTCGGCTACCACCCGCTTACTCAACCCTGCACCCTAGAGGTAACTGCCCTATATACATACATATAAAAGGGTCTAAATAGACATGTACAGAAGATTTCTGTTCTATATTTAACACATTTGCAAACATTTCTAAAAACACGTTTTCGCTTTGTCATTATGGGGCATTGTGTGCAGATCACTTTAATTTTTTTAATCCATTTTAGAATACGGATGTAACGTAACAAAATGTGGAAAAGGTCAAGGGTTATGAACACATTCCAAATTTACTGTACATCAGTTTTACAAATGATAAAGGTATTTTGATAAACTCTTTAAATTTAAGAGCTTTCTAATATTTGACTTTTGCAGCCATGCATCATAGTATTGATTTAAAAAAAATACAAAATTTAAAGACATTTTCCAATGCCTCCAACAGAAACAAAGTAATGCATGAAAACTTGTGCAATTGATCTGTTTTATTAGGCAGTTATTTATACAAATGATTTAAACACTGTCCATTTGACATTTACATTGGTCATTCTAGTAGTAGGGTCCCTTTACACAACAAATAAAACAAGGTTTAAGCAGTTAAGACAGATACAATGATTGATATTGATCCTGCAAATAGTCAGAACTTAACACTCCCACTTAAAAGGAGAAAAACTACTCACCCAATGTGCAACCCACATAAGCCGATCATGGCCTCACACTTTTTCAAAACAACCCCACAATTCACCTTATGCACTACTGGGAATCAGAACTTACGCATCCTTGAAAACTAAAGAGTTTGTTTGTAGTCCTATAAATATTTCAATGAGCATTTGGTCTAAAAAGGAGACCTTGCAGTCACATAATCCATACGCAAGATTTCTTCAGACCAGAACCAGCCCAACGCAAGAGGATAGAAGTAGATGTCTCTTTTATACTCACTGATATACAACTGATCAACAGTATTGATAAGGCAGCTAACAGAATGACAGAAAAAAAAAATCTCCAAATGCACCTGACAAATTTAAGGTTTGGGAAAATATGTAAACTTAAATTCAAATGTAGCTTCTTGTGGGGGATGTGGGCCAAGAAAAGTGCATTCAGATTTATGAACACATGTAGCCCCTAACCTCAAGATAATTTTACAAATCTAACAATTTACTTTTGAATTCATAATAGGACAGTGGGTCTCATTGAGAGTGTGAGGGTAAACAATCATGTGCATAGAAATGATTAAAAAATAAAATGTATCATTTTAAAAAGCTGTAAAGGAATAAAATGGCATCGCAACGAAAAAAGAAAAATGAACCTTTCAGTCAGTAATAATTTCTCAATATAAATCTACAATTCCCATTTAAAGCACTGAAATCAAAATGCATATAATTTTTTTAATTCTTTATATTATGTAGGGGACAGACCAATCCAGACAGACAAACATTGATATCTAGTCTTAACAATTCAATTTCACAAAAAAATAATAATTCTGATGAAGTAGTAACTCCCTTTTTCGCCTGACGCGATCGAGAGGGTAATTGCACTTCCTCAGTGAGTCAAACGGACATTGTTGGCATGACAACCCATGTTATGGTCAGTGCAGCTACCCCTGAAAGGCCTGTAGTGCAGTGTCCCGAATTCGCACAGGCATCTCAGACATCTACTATAGAGAAACAGGCAGAACAGCGGAACTGTGCAAAAGTGCCTCGTTCCCCTCAGCTACCCGAAGTGCACCCCCCAAAACCTTACAGCTCTCCTTTCCGCACGCAGAAACGTGCGTTTGTTTTCTCTACTGAAAAAAAGCACAGCAACGCCCACTGAGCACAGTACAGCAAATTCTGTGCATCACTCAGACTTAGCACACACACACGCTGTTTGGAACGTGATCAAATAGGGGGGAAAATAGTCGTAGGCCAATAATAATGATCATGAAAATGTAAAACCACCTCTAAAATAGTATTCTGTCATCATGATTATAATGAAGTTGCTTGGTCATTGTCGTTCACCTTTTCCTAAAGCCCACCCGTGCTCTGACAACTCCCAAGTCAGTCAGGAGGGTTGCGAACTGAACCTGCATCATCAGTGCCTTGGAACAACCCTAGCAGTCTCACCCGCCTGCGGTAGGGATGAATCGAGCCATGAAATCGGTTGCATGCTTATTGCTTATAAAGACACTCAGAGGAAAAAAGGCTAACGTTGTTTTATTTGATTGCAAGCTATCGTGCAAGTAGTTTGATGAGATTGGCGCACATCTCAAAGAACTCTATGGTGTGGCTGCCGGGCCGCGGAACCGCAGTCATGGGTGCGAGGTCGCCTCCTGTTGAGTCAACGGAGGAGGTGAGCGAGGAGGCCAGGGAGCTCTCTGAGGCCTTAGTGGCAGGGGTAGCGTTCTCCTTAGCCCCCTCAGTTTGGGACCCCCCCTCTGCAGCCGCTGCAGCTTCGTTCTTAAGGGCCGTGCGGTAGTTCCCCACTGAACCAGTCTGGTGAGGAGTGGCAGTCCCAGATTTAGCCTCCAACATGTCATCTTCAGACAGAGAAAGACAGAAGAGAAAGAGAATGTTAAACATACTTCTGTGGTTACAGCCAAACACACAAAGGCCCTGAACACAGACCTGTGCCATGTCTAGTCACTTTACATTGCACAGCAGGGAAAAGCAACTTCGTTAGGCATTTTCCATTAATGGCAAAGTTGGCAGTAAAGACAACCACTCAGAAATGTCAGTTGAACCCCATACAGCGCTGTAAAGTGGAGACCTTGAGCTCAGACGTCATGTATAGCATATTACTGTACCGCCACCTTGTTCCAATTTAGGCGCTCAATGACCAATTCGGCCGTTTTCAATCCGCATACGGGTTGTTAGAGTAAAGGGTTACGTCCAGGTTGACATACTGTCTATGCTACGGAAGTCCAGGAGGTAGGTCCTGCCGTCCACCTGGTAGAGCTGAAGGCTCATCTTGGTCTGCATGCCCGTCACTGGGTTCTTCCTCTTCACACGCAGGTAGTACGGGTTCACCACCTGGGGTGGAGGATATGGAGATTAGTTACACATACTTTAAATTACACAAGCTGGGTAAGATACACAATAGATGGAATACACAGCGTAAAATTACATTTTCAACATGGCTTCTGTAGCTGCTTCAGTGGTCTGTATTTCAGAGATTTGCAACTTTAACATGTTCTGTTTGTTTAGTCATCAAAATTGTTGTGTATAATTTGTATACTTTGCTAAAAAATATTACAGAGAGCACTTTCACCATTTCAGCAGTTCTAAACAGTGCTTTATGTTATGGGAGAGTAATCGGAAATGCCTCGCCCACTACTGTGTACTCAAACACATTAAAACCATCAATAGCTGCTTTCTATCCATCAGGGCAAGAGAAGGATAAACAGGAAACTGAACATTTCCTTCAGAAATTGCTCTCATTTCTCCAAGATGAATACAAAATGAGTCAGTCAGCTGATCTATTCTTCAGGTCTAAAGGTCATGCCATACCAGAAATAGAACCCAAGAGAAGAAACAGCAGCATTCCATTCTAGGTGATAGTAGAACTCAGACTGAGCCAGTAGTTTACACCACGCAGAAAAAAAACAATATATATACAGCATCTTAATGTTTAAAGAACCAGGTTTTTACCCCTTGTGATCTTCCACCATTACAACTACTAAGATTAAGACCATAGATTTTTAAAGGTTTATTGGGGATTGGGCTACAGTGAATCCTCGTGGGGGAAAAAAACACACAAAAAAAACATGTTTTAATGAAATGTAATCCATAGAATAGTACTTTGGAGGAAGGATTGTTGACACATTTGGATCTTTAAGGATAATTGAGGAATAATCAAAGTCAGCATATTTATGACATTTTGCTTTTACCCAGGCCTCCTTTAAGACAGTCTGTAGGTGCTACAAAGCTCAAATTGGCCTCGTGAAGTTACCGCTTGCTCCATACGAGTAGTATTTTTATTACAATAACTTTTTTTTTTTACATTACATTTATGAATTGAAAATATAATTTTTGATCAATATATTGACCATAATATACTCTAAGGGTATATCAGTCGCAGAGCGCCATTGTTAGCTTGTTTCAACTACGCTTATAGAAATGGTGGTCTGCCAGGTACTCAGCAGGAAGGTCTGATTTCACTATTATTAAAACAAGACCCAGATGGCAAATTTAAAGATTCAGAAACTTACGCTTCAATGTTGTGATGCAAAAACACTAGCGAAATGCATAGCACTCACATTTTTTTTTTAACCAAGTATTGTTCATCCTGATCAGACAGTTTCTTTTATTTATTATTATTATTTATTTTCTCTTCTATATGGACGATACATTGGAGATAATATATGACAACTAATAGATTTTGAAACATTACAAGTCAGGCCTGGTATTGCAGATTTAGAAAAGGCCTTTGATAAATGCCTGGATTTTTTTCCAAATTCGGTGATTCTCTTATACAAATGGGTAAAAGTCATGTATAGCAACCCCAGTTGTAAAACAGTAAATAGCAGTTACTTCTCAGAGTTTAGAATTGTCAAGAGGAGTTAAAGGGTGTCCACTTTCACCATATCTATTCGTTATGGCCATCAAAATGCTAGCTATTAAAAAAAATAAAAAATCAGATCAAATAACAGGATTAAAAAGCCAAGGCTTAAAAACAAAATGGTGTCCATGTATGCCGATGACTCAAGTTTTATATTAAGTCCGCAAGCTAGATCCCTGCAATGTCTTATTGAAGATCCAGATGACTTTTCTGGAGTAAAACAATTATGAGGCTGACTGGAGTAGACATTGTTGGTATTCATATCACAAGATATATAAATGATATCATAGTTTACTCACTTATGTCATTGCCTACTCCTGAGGATTCATTTTTCAAATCATATGAGCAAACCGCCCCACTAAACTAGAAAAGATAAAGCATGCCCATCTATAATGAATAGGATGGGTTGAGATGAAATATAAAAGCAATAAACGGCTCTAAAAGCATCACTTATTCAAAAGTTTTAATTGAACCCTGTAATGCTTCTCAAGTAGAGTACTAGAAAAAGCTCATTCATTGTTTTTTTTAAATTGCCTTTTTGCAGATTATCATGTCTCATTTTCGATTAATTGAAAATCACTCAAAAGTATCTATTTTAACAAGCATTGCAAAACTTGCTACAATTCCATCCCCCTGAATATAGAAACAAATATGGTTTAACTCAAATGTGTTGGTTAATAGAATACCTGTATTTATGGCAAGTGTTTGAAACGGGTAAATTGTCTTTCATGGAGTTAACAGAATTGTACAGGAAGGTCTGCTCAATCCAAGATTATAATCAATTGATTACAGTTTACCCCAAAATTGGAGGAGGCAGGTGGCAGCGGGAGGTAGTAGGGAACTGGCCTGTCTGCCCAATATAAAGGATCAAAACTTGGACTAAAAATAGCATAAACAGGAATGTATACCAGTTTCATTTGAGGAACAGGATGTTGACAACTGTGTCATACAGATTGCAAAATGGTTGGAAAGAGATTTTATGTACCGATTCCACAGTGTAGTGTGTATGAGTTGATATAAAACGATGCAAGAGTCAAGACTTAGTGCTTTTCAGCTAAAACTACATTGAACTCTTGCCACCAATTTTTTTTTTTTTTAAATATATATTTTAGGCATACAATCATCGAAGTGCTGCAGATTTTTTAGTGAGGATAGAATCAATAGACCATTGATTTTGCCATTGCCTTCAAGTAGCCACTTTCTGGTCTCAGGTTTAGTAATGGCTGAAAATGCATAACATTGATCTAAAGAAATAGCACTGTTGGGAGATCTGGAGAGACCGGGTCCGTCAATTACTAATACTGCTGGTAAAAGTATTTATCTTCAACTCGCAATCTGTGGATTCTATTTGATTAGATAGAAATTGTACATTAGTAAATTAAACATCACAGCATAGTTGAAAGATATATGTTGCGTAGAAATCGGAAGAGGGTGGCCAGCAGAGATAGGTGCGAGGGGCTGAGGGAAGCTGAGATTTGGGATGTGGAATTGGAGACAAGTGAGAGTGACGCTGCTGGGTGGGGGATAGAATGACAGTCAAAGATAAAACTGAACAAAAATCAAGTTTGAACAACACTGAGGGGCAATGTTATTACAGCTGATGCCGGTTTGCCTGAGGCTGATGCCGTGCATATACACACACTCATAAATAGTGCCATACATGCACTCAACCATTCAGTTGGCCTTGCGTTTTCCTTTGTCTCTCTTTCTTGGTTGTATAAAAAAAAAAATCTGTGTGTGGGGGTGGGTGGGGTCTTGGGCCTGTGGCTGATGGATTGGGTCCCTGTTTTTGACCTTGTGGGCGATCTGCCGACGTGCCCTTGAGCAGGGCGTTGACCCTGGTTGCGAGTCTGTTAGATGACTAATGTGATGTTGTCGTTGAGCGGCTTCACTGCAAGTATATTGTATGTTTAAATATTTAATTTAAAAATATATATTTAAAAAGTTCCAGAGTGGGATCTCTGCTACTTTTAGAGTTATGATTAAAAAAATGTAAGCATTACCAGAGGGAAAATAAAAGTGGATTCAATATAGGTAGCCTCTGCTGGTGATTTGCAACGATTTGCAAGCGGTAAAGCGTCATTTGAGCAAATTTTTGCATTTAGAGATTAAAGCACTATAGCGTCTTAAAGGAGGCCTGGGGTAAACCAAAAATAAATATGCCAACTGATTATTTCTCAATTATACTTTTAGATACAAATGTCATATACATGTCAACAATCCTTCCTCCAAAGGACTATTATATGGATACAATTATGAAAAACAAAACTAATCACTGTCTTTTTGTCTTGAGTTTGGTGTGGAATCACTATCTAGGCAAATCCCAATAAACCTCTGATCCACTTAAATATGAGGGGCCACTTGACAGTTCTGTCTATTTCTACCAGACCTCTCTACACACACTCCTTTCCCTCTCACCACCCTCATCCCCACGCTCTACAATTCTCCCTCCGTTGTTCAATCTCTCTATCCCCTCACTCACCTTCCACTCGTAGTCGAGCTGCTTCATGGCACGGCACACCTCAGACATAATATCATTTGGCCTGCTCTGGCTCCTGATCCCCAGGTGCCACTTGGCCCGCCTCACCCCCTGGTGCTTCGACTTCAGGGGGTTCAGCTCGTCCAGCGTGTGTCTTGGCCGGGGAGGGGTCTCCCCCGCCAGGAAGGGCTGCATACGCTCCGGGTGGGGCTTAAGGCCGGCCGCGGCGGTCAGATGCTGGTCGTCCAGGAATGAGTCTGGGGGACTGGAGGCCAGGTAGAAGTCCTTGGCCTCGGACATAATGCGGCGGTTGTCAATGATGAGATGGTAGGCCACAGCCAGTGGGTCGTGGTGGTTGCGGCTGTACAGGCAAGTCAGGATCTCCTCCTCAGTGCACTCAAACTTCTCACACACCTCCTTCAGGGCCTCGTCGTCGATCATGTTGTTGCTGTAGCATGGGTCTTCTGGAAACAGGTACTTGGGGAGCTCATCTTTGAACCATTCATCCTCTCTGTGGGGAGGGAAGACAGAGCATGTTCAAGGCAGTCTATTATTTCATAGGGACATTTGTTCTCTCAACAGGGCAGCTAGAAAACATATAGACCAGGAGGGGTGGGTTCACTTTGTTAACGCTGGGCTGGATCAAAAGCCTGCACAGAGGACAGGAGTTTGCCATCCCTGTGTTCAGAGTTTAATGATGCATGTGGAGAAAAGTCGATTAAAAAAAGCATTTTTTTCCTATTATTTTACTGCAAAGCATATAGAGGTGTTGAAATGCACTTTGTAGACAAAGTTGATCTCTTGCCACTCCTTACCGGATCTCTTTGATGGTGGCCCTCTTCATGGGATCCACCTGCAGCATGTGTTTGAGCAGGGCGGCGACGGAGGGGTTCAGGTACTGGGGAGTGAAGAAGATCCCGTCACAGATTTTCTTGAAGAGCGTTGGCACGTGGTCATCGTCAAAGGGCAGTGTCCCACACAGCAGGGCATATAGGATCACCCCGCTGCTCCAGATGTCCACCTCAGGACCTGCATATAACCTGAGAAGACACAAGGGACAAATCAAGCAAACATTTATTTAGGAATTCCTTTACAACAGTTGCCGAAATGTAGTTTAGCATAACCAAGTCTAGACTCCAAAGAGCAGGCAGAAGCAGAGGACAATACCACTTGCATATAAACTAGGAAGGACACATCTAGGGGAGGGGAGAGGACAGAGATGCTCATTGACATGAACCAAGGGAGTCTTAACATGGTGAATATTTAGTGACACTTAAGAACAGCAGGGTCTGTCAACAAAGCAAAACCGTGAAATTGAACAGTCCTCTTTATTGAAATCTAAGAGCAGTTTTTGCATACATTAGCATATTCCCCATCATGTCTGCCAGTTTCGGTGAGAAAAGAAAGAGGACAAGTGTACCTTCCAGAGATGACTTCAGGGGCAGCATAGTTCGGAGAACCACAGCTTGTCCTCAGAAACTCTCCGTCCGACATCATGTTTGACAAACCTTCAGAAAACACCAGACAATATCACATAAGTGTTTTGTCCAATATAATGATAGGGTTTCATTTCAGACACACCCTTTCCATCAGGGTTCCAGTAACTACAGTGGATGCATAACCACACCAGCCTAGTACAGTTAGGTGTGGCTCGATCTGGAGGTGTAAATAAGGTGCTGGTCGGTGTGAGGTTGAGGGTGACAGACTTACCAAAGTCGGCGATCTTGGCGTTCATCTGTGCGTCCAGCAGGACGTTCTCAGGTTTCAGGTCCCTGTGCACCACCATGTGTCTGTGGCAGTAGTCTACTGCTGAGATGATCTGCTGGAAAAGACGACGGCTCTCCTTCTCATCCAGCTGGAGTCACAGTGGCAAACGCACGAAACGCAGACACAGCAACACACACGAGAGGTGAGAAATGTCCTTTTTAGCTGTCCAGTCAGTCCATTTCAGTATTGTAACCACTCTGGATATTTGGTCAATGTCTTTGCTTGAATGTTTTAGTGGCCTTAAAAACCCATTGGAAAGAATGCATTGCAGCGATAGAGCTTTGTGATTTCTGTTGTGTACAGAGGGGTGGTCCATACATGAGGCAGGTGCTAACATGACTATTATTGACATAACCATTATACTTCCCAACTCTCCTAACCACAGATACACTACATGACCAAAAGTGTGTGGACAAACCTTCAAATTAGTGGATCCGGGTATATTTCAAACACTTCCGTTGTGACAGGTGTATAAAATTGAGTACACAGCAATGCAATCTCAATAGACAAACATTAGCAGTAGAAATCTAATAATTTTAAAATGTTCTGTTTAAAATGGATGATACATTTTTTTTTGCTAACATATGATTGGGGTCCCTGGGTCAACGGTTTGCCTGAGAGGGGGTCCCTGGGCAAGAAAAGGTTGAAAACCCCTGAGCTAAGTTAATAAGATTCAGGTGAGCACAAGACTACCCACAATCCCAAACCACCGTGTAATTCAACAAACAGGCGTACTAATGTAGAATACCACCTAATTTTTTTCTTTTTGATTGAACAAAAAAAAAACAGGTCTATAATTTTCCCAAAACCTGCATACGCTAGAGGAAATAATGTTTCTCTTCCCCTTACCTTTCCATTTTTGCAGATGTAGTCAAAGAGCTCTCCTCCGGACACGTACTCCATCACCATGAAGATGTCTGTTGGGGTGCTGATCACCTGGTACCTACAGTCCCATAGCATAAATCACAAAAGTTAGAAGAAAAAAAAAAGGCTAGCCATGATTGGACCAAGAGATTTCCATAACCATGCCACCCACCTGACCATGGAAAAACTCTGGGCACTACTGTTTAACACTAGAGAAAATGGTCAAGGATCACCAAACTTCTCAGAGGGATGACAAACCCACAGAATTATATATCAGCTTTACCACAGCAATAAAAATTGCTCTATAAAGTATAAGATTGAGAGGTAGCACTTTCAGGACAGATTCAACTTCTGAGGCATTTATTGATCATAAGCATAGAGGCAGACATTTTGCAGGAAGACTCCTTAGTGGGCCATTCAATGGCTGGTCGGTGTAAGGGAGACTGGCCATGGAACCCTTCAACTGGCTAAACATAGGCCTACTTCCCTAGAGCAAACATCCATGTGCAAAACGCTACTGTTCTTCATTCCTGTGCCACAAGGTTATCAACACAAGTGTCGTACAAGCTCGCTGCCTGAGCTCCGTCTCAAACCTCAGCACAGTAGCCAAGGAAAGGAAGCAAGCATGTGAAGTTCAAAGTTAAACCAGTCCCACCGCAGCTTCAGAAAACTCACATTCTACTGGCCTCTACAAACAAGGCATCAGTAAATAAAGGGCAACTTCACTCATTCTTCTGTAGCCTCGTGTCATTTTCAAACCGGACTCCAGGGGGTGAGTGTAAAAAGAAAGTTCGCTAAGTGGGAAAATACAGGTCTAGTCACAAGGGATCAGGTGCCCGGAAATGCCCCAACTAAGCCTACGCAATGATACTCGGTGGCGCTCACAGGTCAAGAAGACTATTGTACGGGGATTTTTCCATTCAGTCAATAGATGTAGGCCTAGTTTTTAAAAAATAAAAGAATCCGGAAACAAAGAAGAGACCGGACCCTTCCTTATCAATGAGCTAAATCATGAAAACACTGGATTTATGCTGCCCTTACTCTGACAGAGGTCAAGCGGGGGAAAAAATTGAGAGGTCAGTGGATGGACAGGTTGAGAGAGCGAGAACACAGAAGAAATAGTGGGTGGGAGAGCGATTGAGGAGAAAAAAAGTGCGCATCAGTGAAGCAGAAACAAAAGGGAAAGAGTGATGCACACTATAAAACCCACCATTAAAAGCCCTAAAATAGCTCTCTGGGTGACATTAATGTGGCAGTGGTGGGATTACGTAGGGGTCCAAACGATGGAGCGAGCTGTATAATCTAAGATTTACAGTTTAATGATGCCTGAAAAGCTGGAGGTTCTAGACTTAAAGATTTAAAATAAAAAAACATTAGCTAGGCAAGTCAGCTAAAAACAAATTCTTATTTACAATGACGGCCTGAGAACAGTGGGATAACTGCCTTGTTCAGGCGCAGAACAACTTGTCAGCTCGGGGAGTCGATCGAGCAACCTTTCGGTTACTGGCCCAACGCTCTAACCACGAGGCCACCTGCCGTCCCTCCAAAGATGTGTGAACGTGTCAAGCACCTGAGGTTCTAGACTTACAGCGTGTGGGGATGCCTAAAAAGCTGGGGGTTCTTACAGCGTAATGATGTGGGGATGCCCGAAGCACCCGAGGAGTTATACTTCTCAGCTTAATGTAGGCTGCGTTTACACAGGCAGCACAACTGATCTTTGTTTTCACTAGCTGGTATTTTGACCAATCACATCAGATCTGTTCAAATCTGATCTTTTTCAGAGCTGATGTTTTTGGTCAAACGACCAATTTGTGAAAATATATCTGAATTGGTCTGCCTGTGTGTACACAGCCTTAGAGCTTAATGATGCAGGGATGCCTGAAGCAGCTGAGGTTATAGACTTACAGCTTAATTATGTGAGGATGCCTGAAGAGCTTGAGGTTTTGGATCTCTCTGCGTATCTTCCCCACCACATCCAGACTGCGGATCTTCTGTCTGTTAAGAATCTTCACAGCCACCTGGTGTTTGGTCAGCTCATGCTGCCCCACTACAGGAGAGAGAGAGCAAGAGAGGGCAGGAGGGAGGAGAGGTTAGGAAATACTGTAACAAGAATCCAGTCATAACGAGCTTAGCAGATCCCAGCTAACACAATGACACAAGCAAATCAGCATTGATGACTGACATTACTTGCAGTGAAAGAACACGAGCATTTTACCATTGAATCAAATCAATTCATTATGCATCATGACTGACAGGCCTACATCTGCAATGTGCTGTTTAGAACCAAAGGTGATACAAATTACACCACCACCGAGTCGCCTGTGAGCAGTACACAAACTAAATTGGGGTTAACATTTCCTTCTACACGGCTTATAGGCCTACACCCCCCCCCCCCCCCCACACACACAATTGCAAAACACAAGCAAATATAGGCCTAACTAAAAATGGGTCAGAAGAAGAAAAGGTGAAAAATGTACTGAACTATACAGAGAGGGAGGACTGTAGAAGGGGTTGTACAAATTACTTCTATTGATTTAACTGTTATGTTGGTAAAGCATTAACCCAGCAGCCAGTCATTTAGAACATAATAGGTCATGGAATAAATGGTCCAATGTCCAGCATGTTCTAAACTGGGAGGAAATAGGAATTAACAACTATACAGTCCAGTTGGTGGCTTGATATAGAGTTTTGTTTTCAAATCCCAAGCCAAGGAAGACAAAAAGGGAAATGTACATTTTCTAGTTTGAAATAGAATTAAT
The DNA here is from genome assembly GCF_036934945.1 of Oncorhynchus masou masou. Lineage (NCBI taxonomy): Eukaryota > Metazoa > Chordata > Actinopteri > Salmoniformes > Salmonidae > Oncorhynchus > Oncorhynchus masou. The sequence continues at coordinate 34,106,872 of NC_088219.1, forward strand.
GTTAGGGCCTAACTGGGCTATACAAGTCAGTTTGGTCCTCTTGACTATCATAATTTTAGGTGATATGCCATTAGAAAAGGTATGGTATTTTGACCGTGTCGACTGAAAGCAACCTAGGGACAATGGCTAATGTGTCAACACAAATGGAAAGTGTGGGAGATATGTGTCTGTCCTCAATAATTCAGCCAGGCCCAAGATAGTTTGCATAAATGCATGTATGGCATGGGGCGAGCACGGCTAGATGGTCAGTGTGTAACTGGGCAACTCACGTTAGTTAACTGAATAAACAGGTTTCCTTGGTTGAGAAACCATTAATGTTGTATTGCCTTGGCTAGCAATTTGAGCTAAGATTATACTAGTTTGCCAACTGCGGTTAGCCAGCAAGCGTGTAAACTTGGTTACCTAAAGCTCTGAGTAACTCGACCACATAACTAACGTTAGCTGGCTAGCAAGCTAACTAGATTGAACACATGACAGCACTATCGGTTGATCGATCAAAGGTAGACCGCATAGTACGCTAACTTAGCTGTTTGATTCTAGAGCCTGGCTAAGCTAACGACGTTGACGAACTAGCCTAGCAAAGCAAGCTAGCTAAAAGACGTTAGAGGCCAATAAGTGTTAGCACACGGCTGGCTAGCTAACAGAGAAACGTCCCCATCCTCTCTCGCGGGTAACTGCCGGTGACAACTCGCTAAGAAAGGCCATAACGGTTACCTTTAACTTTCCCGAACGTCCCCACTCCAAGTGTGTCTCCGAGAATATAATGACCGATTTTCACTCTTCCTTCATGTTTCTGTTTATCCGTCGTCGCCATCTTTCCCGCAGTGGCCTAGCCTATCTGCTGCTGCGGGCAGACGGAGCAGACTAGCTGGAGCGAGCAAGAAAATGCGAAACAGCGTGAAAAATACTCTTCCGGTCTTCTTCTTCTTCGGTAAGGTTTGATATGTTACATTACCGCCCCCAACTGAACTATAGTATAGATCCATTACACCGTGTGATACAAAATGGGAAAGGGTAACAGGAAAACACAACAAAATATAGAAAATAAAAATATAGATATATTTGTATTACCCTATACTCATTAAAACCCATCATCTTATTCCACTACTTTAACCCTATCTGATTCGACCCCAGGACACTACCGCTCAACACAAGCTGTAACTCTTCTCAAATCTCCTACCCCCAAGGACTTCTCTGCAGCTGCCACCACAACATCTATTTTCTGTGATTGCTATGAACACTAAGAAGCCAAACTTACTGAAGCATATATCACTCATTGGCCTATCCCTCTGTGCTGGCACATATCTGCTATTCACAGGGATCCTCTCAAAATCCCTCATCCTTGATCCACCCGCTACTTTCTTCACTGCCTTGGCATACGACAACTTCTGCACTACTCTGACTCTAGCCACAAGTCCACTACAGGTTACCTTCAACTCCTTTCCCAACCACCCTGAAACCACACATGGATCCGGTAAAAGGCAAGGATCCACTCTCTCCAAAAATGTCACTCCTACTGGACCAGATTATTCTGTATCACGTCCATCGATGCCATGCTTGGGCTCTGAGCTCTTCACCCCACCTTCCACCTCATTTAACTCGCCCTCATCCACTTCACCTCCAGAACTCGGTCTGGCACACGACTCACTCTGTTTGCACTTGACACCAATCTCTTCGACAACCCATCTCCACTTTTATCGGCATCTTCCTCAAATTGAAATGAAAAATCTGCTTTCCTCATTCTCTTCAACCTCTTCATCATATTTTTTTCCACTCCTTTCCTCAGAAATCCTCCTTTCTGTGTCCCTGTCCCAATATTCATATTCTCCCAACTTTGCTTGCTGCCCACTGGTGGCATCCCGGCGTAATTCTATCTCAAAACGCCCCACCCTGTCTGTCTTTCTCCCCGCGGCATTAGTCCACGATTGTGACTCCTGGCCCCTGCAATGTAGCCGATTGTAAAAAGGTTGTTTAAAATCTTAAAACATATTCGCCCTCATCATTTGTGTGACGATCACTGGCCAATAATCAGTCTGACTCATGTGCAAACTACTTTTCAGCCACCAGATGACAGTCAAATTCACTGTCTGAGTTGAATAGAAATGTGAAATAGTACCAGTTCAATCATTGTTGTGTGCCCCCAGTAGATGTCAGCGTATTTCCAGGGAGGAGAGGGAGCCCTGGAACGGGGAGTATTTAGCACAGAATAAAGGTCACAGCCACGCCACACAGAAAAGCCTCAGGCTGGGACTAACAGTGAACGTTTCATGCATAATTTCCTTTCCAAACAGGGGATACGTCCCAAATTGCAACCTATTCCCTACATAGTGCACTACTTTTGACCAGAGCCCTATGGGAATAGGGTGACATTTAGAACATGTAGCCTACACGAGAGAATGAAGCACAATTGCTTGTACAGCTATTCACCTAGTCAGTACTAGGGAAAGAGGCAGTCTTTTCACTGTTCGGAGGAGAAGAGGAGGCTCTTTAATGTTACCTTTATTTACTATCATACCGAATAGATGCTGTGCTTTGAAGCTCATTAGGACCGACCCAGGATTAGAGACCTCAGAGAAAGAAAAAAAGAAAGAGTAGAAAGAGAGAGAGGGGTTGAAGAGGGAGTGGTGCTGTTGAAAGCCTGGATGGATAGAATGAACCAAGAGAAAGATCAAAGATAACGAGAGGGGGGGGGGTTGTTGGGAGCGCCGGGTGTTACATGATCACCTAACAGCAGGATACCTGCCACAGGGAATCAGACCAGGCTACAACATTGATGTTTTAAATGGTTTGAAGTGTTTCTCTAGTCTGTCTAGACTGGGTCAATCAGCGAAGACCTGTTGCGAAACGCTGCTGAAAAATTGCAGTAGTAGCAATAGACAGTTACCTATATGATCAATCAGGCTACCACTCTCACACAGGCCTATATAATGCAGCTATAAGATGTAGCTGTTGGAGACGCACCTTTTGGAGGATAGATACGGATACTAGCTTATCAACTTTTCCCGTTGGATAGCGGTCAGGGAACATGGACAAAGTGAAGCACTTAACAAGAGCACCAGGGCTAGAGTCAGCCTGTCGAGTAGTAGGGCATTTTGTTTTGAGTGAATTCCAGATGCCAGTCCTAACTTGTAACCCAGTAGGACTTTGTCCGCTGTCGTTGCACAGGCCTCTGGCATTAGTGACAGGTCTTCACATAGAGCACTGATGATTGTTTTAATTACACAAGTGCTTACTGTGCTTATTGTCCCGTCAGATTCCCTCCTCAGTGTGCTGTGCTCATTAGTGTATTCCCTCCGTATCGCCTCTAATCTTCCTCCCCGCCTTCTCCCCTTCCCCAGCAGGACGTTACTTTCCTAGCACTCCCACACAAACAAATACACACAATGACACACACATACACTGACACACAATATAGTAAGGCTTCGGGGTTTGTGTGTTTTACGAACCAGTGAAGTCAGAGAACTCTGTCGCCAGGCTTTTGTGAACATGTGGAAAGTGTCCATGTCGAGAAGAGATTGGTTTGCAATGTGCATGTTCATTTGACTAAGTGGCTGAGCAACTAGGCCTATTGACACGTTTAGCTGTGTGTGTGAAATGGGTTTATAGCCCATGTGTCTTTGCTGGTAGCTGTGAAAGGGGCTCAGTGTTGTTGCCTGGTGTTTTACACATGTTGAAAGGCTCTATAGCCTGAGGTATCTGCGTCTATATTTCTTCTACTGTATGTGCCATAATCAGACACTGGTAGTGGGCTTCCACCATGGAGCACCAGCTCATTCCCTTGAGGCAATGCATAACATAAGAAAAACACATGTATACATGTGTGGAACAGCATTATAGTGCCTGTGACTAATATTTCTCTACATGAATTACTGTAACATGGAATTTAAATCATAAAGTACACTGTAAATGGGATTAAATTAAGTCTATGGTTTAAAATGAAGCAATAACTGTATATCAAAATGGGTTGAAACACAGTACCTTAGACTAAACCACATCCATGTACATGATCATGTTTATGTGATTTAAAACACCCTGTGACATGGTGGAATCCTCTCTGTTTCTAGAAGTGACAGCATTAAACCCCTATTTCCGTCCACCTACAAACAGTACTGGAAAAACAGGAAAGCTGGTTTCAGTGTTTGATTGAACAGTTTCTTCACTCTGTTAAACAACTACTCATACAACAAACTACTCAATAACAAATATGCCGGTGTAACAGAAATAACTTTAATTCCTTTGGTGTTTGCAAAACAAAAATGTGCATTGTCCGGGTGGTTAAATGAAAATACCACTAAAAAGACCTCTACCCAACACACTGGGAATGAAAATGCATAACTGACGTTCCATTAAAAAAATGTAAAGCTAATGAATTAAAATACTACGGTTACTATTATATTCCATGTTAAGTGTGAGTTCGAGAAAAAAAACGAAAGATAGAAAAGCAGCGCTGAGGCACAGATTAGAGAATTTACGTGACAAACAAATGAACCCGGCCTGAGATGGGGAATGACTGAGAAGTAAGAAGAGGAAGAAGTACAGAATGAGACGAGATGAAAATATATATTTTTTAAAGAACAAGATAATAGCAAAACATAGCAAGATGGAGATAATACCATTTGAAATGGGACAGGTACATCACATTTTACAAAGACGAGATAGAAATTCGGAAGACGAGATAGAAATTCGGAAGTCAAGAGGTGCCACTATGGAGATTAGGATAGTCAGGCCGGGAAATGTGGGACACTGGCATGAGCTGCCTATCTAATATCACTTCATAGATGTATTCAGGTCTCCAGTATCAATGCAGTATCTGATAGCCTAGACCTAGGGGTACACTACCAAACGAGAAACGCCTTACCCTAATATACACATGAATAAACACCTTTAAAACCATCTTCCAATAACCTACAACACAACTTAATGGTCTGGTTCAGGAGGGAGAATAAAGACCAACTCTAAACCTCCTCCACCATCCTCTACTCTTCTCTCTGACTTCCATCCACATGCTACTTTAGGCACTTGGAAAGAATGTGATTTAATCATAATTCATACTAACAGGCTGAGAATCTTCAGTGTGTGCATGTACCGTAAAACCAATCTTTCCTGAATCCTAAACTCAACTCACGAGAACCCATTCACCCCGGAACCTTTAGGTTGAGAAAGTCAGTGTCGATCTACAACACCGGATCTAGAGTCATATCATACTCTGTCCTAATGCCCCCCGACCCCATTCCTAATCCTAATCCCAACTACAGTAACCCATCTCTAGTCTGAAAGAATGGGGTTGGACCATAATCTCTCAAACCTGACCTAGTGAGACGATGACCAAGCAGAGTCTGCATGGCACTAATCCAACATGTGGGACGATGTTGACAACTGTGTGTAAAGGTGTTAAAAATAACTGTGTTCTTATTATTACATGTGCTTTAAAATCACCAGCATGCTACTTTAACACGATTAAAAATATAATATCTGAAAGAGCAACTAGGTGGTGGTGAAATAGGGGAGAGGGAGGGGTGGAAAATAAGATGAAGGATTTGGGTTAGTTTCCCTAAAACGGGTCACAGCTAACAAGCTCCCCAAACCTCTTAACTACAACTACACTGAAATCATTACATCTGTCAAACGCCACATTGAAATCATGATAAAACAGGCCTAATGATAAATTCACTAGTATCCATACACAGATTGCTGTAGAACATGTGCGTTGTTGACACACAATCTTCTCATTAACACATACATACAAAACAGTCACCTCTGTTAGTTTGATCCCCAGCAAACACAACAACAATTTGCTCATATTCACAAAACGACTCAATTCCACAGTTATCGCCAGGGGTTACAAGTGATCACGCTAATTAAAAATACTTATTTCTCATCGCCATAATCAATATAAATATATACAGGTATGTAGTGGTCATAAAAAAAAGCTAATCTGCCTTAACGTCTTCACAGCAAATATATATAGTTAAGAGATTGCTCCTCCCTCTTTTTTCCCACATGTTTTGAACAGAGGAGGATACACACACACACCCCCCCCTTCTGGGACGCGTGTGCGTCCTGAGGTGAGGAGTTGATAAGGCTATGTACACAAGTCCCTGGCTGAGTGCAGGGGCCTAGGATGGTGAAATGGTCGAGGTCGGGTCCCTATGACCCCTCTGTAGTCTAGAGGCTCTGGATGTCCTTGGTCTATGGCAGGCTGGCTATGTCCCGTTTGGGTGGAGGCCCGTCAGGCTTACAGCTGGCCCCATTAGCCTTGTCCTCGAAGATCATCACCCTGGGGGGGAGAAAAACAGAGCGAGAGAGAGGTCAGTGGTGGACTGCAAAACAAACTCAAAGCTATGGCAGTCTCCCATAGCCTTCAGAAAGTATTCACACCCCTTGACCTTTTTCACATACTGTAGTGTTACAGCCTGAATTTACAATTTAGAAATGTTTACAACTTAGTTAAAAATTAAAAGGTGAAATGTATGAGTAATAAGCATTCAACCCTTTTGTTATGTCAAGCCTAATTAAGTTTAGGAGTAAAAATGTGCTTAACAAGTCACATAATAAGTTGCATGGACTCACTCTGTGTACAATAATAGTGTTTAACATGCTTTTTAAACCACTACCCCATCTCTGTACCCCACATATACAATTATCTTAAAGTTCACTCAGTTGAGCAGTGCATTTCAAGCACAGATTCAAACACAAAGACCAGGGAGGTTTTTCCAATGGTTTGCAAAGAAGGGCACCTATTGGTAGATGGGTAAAAAAAAAAAAACAGACATTGAATATCCCTATGAGCATGGTGCAGTTATTAATTGCACTTTGGATAGTGTAACAATATACCCAGTCACTACAAAGATACAGGTACCCTTCCTAACTCAGTTGCCGGAGAAGAAGGAAACTGCTCAGGGATTTCAACATGAAGCCATGGTGATTTTAAAACAATTACAGAGTTTATTGGCTGTGATATGAGAATGAATCACCAACACTGTAGTTACTCCACAATACTAACATAGGCCTAAAATGTCAGAGTGAAAAGAATGAAGCCTGTACAGAATGAAAATATTCCAAAACATGTATCCTGTTTGCAACAAGGCACTAAAGCAGTGGTCACCAACCAATTGATCGTGATCGACTGGTCGATCTTCAAGGCATTCCAAGTCGATCACAAAACATTTCAGTTGAAAAGCCAACGATAAAGGCTTTGCGCTCCTCCCCCCCACCGTTACGTTGTTGCGGTAGGCACACTTTATTCAGAAGCCCTGCGGACCGGGAGATCTGTGGCTAAATCGAGAGCGCCTACTGCGCTGGCCAATCGGATACCTCATATCACTGTGCCTACAGCTTCCAAGACCTAGGCCACAGCAAAGTTTGACACTAGCCTACGTGAAATGTCATGACTTTTAAAACCATGACCAGTACGAGACTGTCAAAGAATACAGCAAAAAGCTGCTGTTTTTACGAGTGAGTTCGCGTTTTTATTAAGCACAGCCAACAGTTTTTATTCAACACTATTAGAAAACATCAAACGCATTTCTCCCTACATCTAGTCGTGTTGCCTCTGCAATGAAAGAGTAGTCAAGTGTATCGATTGTCCTGCATTTCTAATTATTATTAGCTGCTCATTGTGTATATTTTAATTGAGACCTTCTCTGGTCCCTGGAACAACATGAATTTGTGCATGACTGAGGCAGATACGGTGCAACTCAGGTTTCGCCATCAGGTGGAAGACGGTGTCCCCTCTCTCTGGTCCGTTTCAACTGATGAAAGTAAGGAAAGAGCAGGGAACATGAGAGGTGGACCCTCTGCTGCTCTCTCCCTCCTTCCGCTAAGAGTAATGCCGTGTTCAAAACAACTGGGAACTCGGGGAAATCTCAGACTTCTGACTTCAACCGGGAATCCAAGTTGGAAACTCCAGTTGGAAACCTATAAGTTGGAAACTCCGGTATGTTTCTAGACCACCGACGTTCCGACATGAAGACCACTGATGTTATGATTTGACCTAGTTTCTTACCCCCAGAGTACTCAGTTGTCTTGAAAGCACCATTACCATCAGATGCAGGTAGCCTACAACCAGTCCAGTAAAATAAAAGCTAATTAGTGCATATTATTTCAATTTATGCTCAGCCTGTTCATTTGTAAGTGCAACACCAATTGATCTATTTTGTTATTAAAGCTCGAGTTTTGCAATATACACTGAACAAAAACATAAAACACATCATGCAACAAATTGAAAAATTGTACATACTGTATAAGAAAATCAGTCAATTAAAAATTTAAAAAAATCATTAGGCCCTAATCTATGGATTTCACATGACTGGGAATACGGGTATGCATCTGTTGGTCACAGATACCTTTAAAAAAAGTAGGGGCGTGGATCAGAAAACCAGTCAGTATCTGGTGTGACCACCATTTGCCTCATGCAGCGCAACACAATCAGGCTGCTGATTGTGGCCTGTGGAATATTGTCCCACTCCTCTTCAATGGCTGTGCAAAGTTGCTAGATATTGGCGGGAACTGGAACACGCTGTCATACACATCGATCCAGAGTAGAGGTCGACCGATTAATTGGAATGGCCGATTAATTAGGGCCGATTTCAAGTTTTCATAACAACCGGAAATCTGTATTTTGGGGCGCCGATTTTGCCAATGTTTTTTTTTTTTTTTACACCTTTATTTAATCTTTATTTAACTAGGCAAGTCAGTTAAGAACACATTCTTATTTTCAATGACGGCCTAGGAACGAGGCAGAACGACAGATTTTTACCTTGTCAGCTCGGGGGATTCAATCTTGCAACCTTACAGTTAACTAGTCCAATGTTCTAACCACCTGCCTCACGAGAAGCCCGCCTGTTACACGAATGCAGTAAGCCAAGATAAGTTGCTAGCTAGCATTAAATTTATCTTATAAAAAACAATCAATCAACGACTGCCGTTGCACCAATGTGTACTTAACCATGAACATCAATGTCTTTCTTAAAATCAATACACAAGTATATATTTTTAAACCTGCATATTTAGCTAAAAGAAATCCAGCTTAGCAGGCAATATTAACCAGGTGAAATTGTGTCACTTTTCTAGCATTCATTGCACGCAGAGTCAGGGTATATGCAACAGTTTGGGCCGCCTGGCTCTTTGCAAACTAATTTGCCAGAATCTTACGTAATTATGACATAACATTAAAGGTTGTGCAATGCAACAGGAATATTTAGACTCATGGATGCCACCCGTTAGATAAAATACAGAATGGAATAAATGTTTTGTTTTCGAGGTGATAGTTTCCAGATTTGACCTAAGGTTCGTATTTCTGTGTGTTTATTATAGTTAAATCTATGATTTGATATTTGATAGAGCAGTCTGACTGAGGGGTGGTTGGCAGCAGCAGGCTCGTAATAGTCAAAGGTATATGGTTTAGAGACAAATAGTCGACGCGTTATAATTCCTGTAACAACTTGCGGCTGAACTTGAAAGGGGTTCCTTCGTTATTTTACCGTTCATATCTTCCATACAGAATGTCTTGATCTACTTCAAATAAGGTATGTGTTTCGGGCAGGCTTAAACCGCCTCGGGTTTTGATACCCGTGTATATCTCACTAGGATAAGGTAACGTTTGTCAAAATATTTTCATAAATCCATCTTCGCTTATATTTTGCCCATATTGATCAGTGTCCTATGGGTATCTACACAATTGGCAAGGTGGTGTAAGCCTACACGAAACACAGACCTTATTTTAAGTGAATCTAAAAATATCCTATGGAATAAATAAATGTTCAGATTTTGCTAGAAGGTGTCATGGGAATTATGACTCGCACTTTGGTAGTCAATTCTTACCATGTCCATTATTAAAATAGGATTTCCTGCATATATACATGAAAGTTTTTGTTTTCAACATTCATCACAGGTAACTTAAACTCTATTTTTATTCAAACAGTTGAGAGTATTTGTCTCCTAAGCAGACTCTTCAGTATCATTGTCACTTCAGAGCTGTGTGTGTGTTTTACAGATGGCAGAGAAAAGCAGAGCACCAGTGTGGGACTATTACATGGAATTGGCACCAGGGAAAGCAAGGTGTCTTATTTGTAAGCATGGGGTCAGAAATGGCTAAATCAAAAAATATCACCAACCTGTGGAATCACCTTAACACCTATCCAAAAGCCCATATGTATTACATTAAGTTAAAATAAAAGTGTTCATTGTTCATTCAGTACTATTGGAATTGTCATTATTACAAAAATGTGTGTATATATATACACATTTTAAAATTCGGCCGATGAGATCGGTATCTGTTTTTTTGTGTCCTTCAATAATCGGTATCGGCGTTGAAAAATCATAATCGGTCGACTCTAATCCAGAGCATCCCAAACATGCTCAATAGGTAACATCTGGTGAGTGAGCATGCAGGCCATGATAGAACTGGGACATTTTCAGCTCCGGGAATTGTGTTCAGATCCTTGCAAATGGGGCCATTTTCATTCTGAAACATAAGGTGATGGTGGTGGATGAATGGCATGACAATGGGCCTCAGGATCTCGTCACGGTATCTCGGTACTTTCAAACGGCCATTGTTAAAATGCAATTGCGTTCATTGTCCTTAGTTTATGCCTTCGCATACGATAATCCCACTGCCATCATGGTGCACTCTGTTCACAACGTTGACATCAGCAAACCGCTCACCCCACAAGACGCCATACATGCTGTCTGCTATCTGCACGCTACAGTTGAAACCGGGATTCATCCATTAAGAGTACACCTCCAGCATTCCAGTGGCCATCGAAGGTAAGCATTTGCACACTGAAGTTGGTTATGACGCCGAACTGCAGTCAGGTCAAGACCCTGGTTAGGACAACGAGCAAGCAGATGAGCTTCCCTGAGACGGCTTCTGACAGTTTGTGCAGAAATTCTTTGGCTGTGCAAACCCACAGTTTCATCAGCTGTCCAGGTGGCTGGTCTCAGACGATTCTGCAGGCGAAGAAACCAGATGTGGTTGTCCTGGGCTGGTGTGGTTACAAGTGGTCTAGGGTTGTGAGGCCGGTTGGAAGTACTGCCAAATTCTCTAAAACGACATTGGAGGCAGCTTACGATAGAGAAATTAACATAAAATGATCTGGCAACAGCTCCTGTAGTTAGCATGCCAATTGCATGCTTCCTCAAAACTTGAGACATCTGTGGCATTGTGTTACGTGACAAAACTGCACATTTTAAAATGGCCACACAAGGTGCACCTGTGTAATGATGATGTTGTTGAATATTTTTATTTAACCTTAAGTTTACTAGGCAAGTCAGTTAAGAACAAATTATTATTTTCAATGACGGCCTAGGAACAGTGGGTTAACTCCCTGTTCAGGGGCAGAACGACAGATTTGTACCTTGTCAGCTCGGGGATTCAAACTTGCAACCTTTCGGTTACTAGTTCAACGCTCTAACCACTAGGCCACTAGGATACCCTGCTGCCCTTTGATATGCCACACCTGTCAGGTGGATGGATTATCTTGGCAAAGGAGAAATGCTCACGAACAGGGATGTAAACAAATTTGTGCACAACATTTGAAGGAAAAAAGCTTTTTGTGCGTATGGAACATTTCTGGAATATTTTATTCAGCTCAAGAAATATGGGGCCAACACTTTATATGTTGCATTTATATTTTTTGTTCAGTGTAATATGATCTGAGAAGAACAATATTGTCAGGCCAGGCATGTAGCCAATATGCTGTGATAATGTATTAGGCCTACTGCACAAACACCATTCCTACGTAACTGTTTTTATTAGGTTAACTTCTTATGGCTGCAGGGGCAGTATTGAGTAGCTTGGATGAAAAGGTGCCCATTGTAAACGGCCAGCTCCTCAGTCTCAGTTGCTAATATATGCATATTATTAGTAGTATTGGATAGAAAACACTCTAAAGTTTCCAAAACTGTCAAAATATTGTCTGTGAGTATAACAGAACTGATATTGCAGGCGAAACCCTGAGGAAAATCAAACCAGGAAGTGGCTTCTATTTTGAAAACTCCATGTTCCATAGCCTCTCTTTGCTCCATTTAAAGGGATATCAACCAGATTCCTTTTCCTATTGCTTCCTCAAGGTGTCAACACAGTATTCAGACATAGTTTCAGGCTTTTATTTTGAAAAATGAGCCAGAACGATAACATCATGTCAAGTGTTCGCACGAGTTTTGCTCGCGCAACAGAGTTTGGGCAGCCATTGCCGTTCCACCTCCTACTGAACAAGACCGTTGCGGTTGATATATTATCGATTATATATTTTAAAAACAACCTGAGGATTGATTATAAAAAACGTATGACATGTTTCTGTGGACATTACGGAAACTATTTGGAAATTGTATGTGTTGTCGTGACCGCTCTTTCCTGTGGATTTCTGAATATAACGCGACAAACAAACAGAGGTGTTTTGGATATAAAAATAATTTTTATGGAACAAAAGGAACATTTATTGTGTAACTGGGAGTCTTGTGAGTGAAAACATCCGAAGATCATCAAAGGTAAACGATTAATTTGATTGCTTTTCTGATTTTCGTAACCGAGCAACCTGTTGCTAAGTGTACTTAATGTTTTATCGTGCGATCGATAAACTTACAAACGCTTGGATTTCATTCACTGAAAAGCATAATTTCAAAATCTGATACGACAGAAGGTGAAGCTGTGTTTTCCTATATTGCACTTGTGATTTCATGAATATAAATATTTTCAGTAATATTGTTTGAATTTTATTTTACTAGGCAAGTCAGTTAAGAACAAATTCTTATTTTCAATGACGGCCTAGGAACTGCCTTACAGAAATGACAGATTTGTACTTTGTCAGCTTGGGTATTTAAACTTGCAACCTTTCGGTTACTAATCCAACACTCTTACCACTAGGCTACGCTCCTGCGCATTATAATGAGCAGCGTGGTGACCTAGAGGCCGGAGAGGGAGCACACGTGACAGGTGTGAATACTGTAGGTGCTTTTCTAAGTGAAGAGTTTATTTCCAAAACTCTAAATCCACCACTTTTTCACATGTTTTTTCAACAGAAATGATTGCTTATGGGTACCCTCATATGTGTGTAAAATCCATTCATTCATAGATTTTAGTGGTGTATGAAAATGTTTTTTTTTTTGTTCGTATCCTGGAAATTTGACTATGATATGTGGTTGTCTCACCTAGTCATCTTAAGATGAATGCCCATACTGTAAGTATCTTTGGATAAGAACATCTGATGAATGATTAAAATACAGATTTCACATTGCTCTATTGAATAATACTTTTGTAAAAAAAAATAACTTTTTAAAATATTTTTATAATTTGTACATTTCTTTATTACAAATGTAGTTATTTATTACATTTGACTGTGTAAAACCTAGCAGTACTACTTATTACTATGAGAGTGAGGCGGATATATAGCATTTTGCTAAATAAAAAAAGATTATTTGTCTAAATAAAACCATTAAGCGATAGATTGGTCTGTGATTGAACAACCCCAAACCATGATTAGATAGTGGGAAAACTACACCAAATCTCTTTCATAATTTCTTTAAAACAATAAAAACTCATTTCCAACATCCTGAAAATGAATATATATAGCGTTTTGTAATTAAACTCTATAAGTACATTGAACAACACGGTCATTGGGGGTGTCCAGCTGTAGAACATAAAAAGTAGAGGATTTTTTAAGCAGCAGCAGCAGAGACAATCAATCCCCTGGATCAAGACCCATATTTTTTTGTGAGTAAAGAAACTAAATACTGTGTGTGGGAGTGCGCATGTGTGTCTATGCATGAGAGTGAGTGAGTTAGGGCTGACTCCATTTAGTCTACTATTCGATTGTTTTGTTGATAGGCTGTTGGTCAACAAAGATTTTTTTAACCAAGCTGTGGCAAATACCCTACATGACCAAAAGTCTGTGGACACCTGCTCGTCGAACATCTCATTCCAAAATCATGGGCATTAATATGGAGTTGGCCCCCCCTTTGCTGCTATAAAAGCCTCCACTCTTCTGGGAAGGCTATCAACTAGATGTTGGAACATTGCTGCGGGGACTTGCTTCCATTCAGCCACAAGAGTATTAGTGAGGTTGGGCACTTATGTTCGGCGATTTGGCCTGGTTCGCAGTCGGCGTTCCAATTCATCCCAAAGGTGTTCGATGGAGTTGAGGTCAGGGCTCTGTGCAGACCAGTCAAGTTCTTCCACACTGATGATCAATGATCTCAACAATTCATTCTGTATGGACTTCGCTTTGTGCACGGGGGCATTGTAATGCTGGAACAGGAAAGGGCCTTCCACAAACTGTTGCCATAAAGTTGGAAGCACAGAGTCATCTAGAATGTCATTGTAATGCTGTAGCATTAAGATTTCCCATCATTGGAACTAAGTGGCCTAGCCCAAACCATTAAAACAGCCCCAGACCACTATTCCTCCTCCATAAAACTTTACATTTGGGCAGGTCGAGTTATCCTGGCATCCGTCAAACACAGATTCGTCCATCAGACTGTCAGATGGTGAAGCGCGATTCATCACTCCAGAGAACATGTTTCCACTGCTCCCAGAGTCCAATGGCGTTGAGCAAGAATAGGGTTTTTTCTTCTGGTATGGCTCTATTGATCTCAAGACTCCCTCTTTAGTAATTTGTGTGTCTTAACTTTTAATCGCAGTGCTTAAAGCATCAGCAAGCTCAGTAGTCTACATATAGCTGATTTTATTCAAACATAGGGTGTGTCTATATATGGAAAAATACACGTTTAAAAATGTTGACCAATCGTTTGGTTGAAAGAACAGCCGACTCTCAGTCGACAAAGATTTATTTTAGTCGGGGACAGCCCTAGAGTGAGTGAATGATTGCGAGACCGGGAGAGAGAGAGAGAGTACGTTCACATGTGTATGCTATAGCAGGATTTGGGCCATGCACCAAGGGATGGGGTTTGGGGAACATGCTTGGCAACCCTCCCAAGACTGCCTCTATTCTATTCCCAGTGCCTGGGAACTGAGAGCTGGACAGGATTTAAGATGGCTGCAGTGCAGTGTCCATTCAGTGTCCCACACAAACGAGAGTCCCGAACGACAGTCACTAATGACACAGTCCCCAACGAGCAGTCAGGCCAGAGGGGGAGATCAAAACAGGACGCCCTGCTGAGTTTAACAGGGGGCTTATGCCCGCAACAAGGACACACTGATCTAAATAGATATGGAGTAGAGAGAGAGAGGGAGGGAAAGACAGTGTTTCCACAAGTACAGTACATAGAGTACCCAGCCAAATCGGAGAAGTAGTTCAAATGTATTTGCAGAAAGAGGTATATTTGTGTCCATCCTAATGCCTTGATTCCATCTGAAATGCACAATAAAATTATTGGAATACTTTATTCGAGTTTACTTCCCAGATTGGAAAAAATCAATGTTTATTCTTCAAATTATGTATTTTATTAAAAACAGACACATTTATTAAAGGTTTTGTTTTTCCAGGTTTCCGTTTCTCCCAGTTTCAGGCTGTATATATATATATATATATAGTGTAACGGATCTCGTCCTCCTCTTCTGAGGAGGAGTAGCGAGAAGGATCGGAGGACCAATGGGCAGCGCGGTAAGTGTCCATAATGTTTAATCAAAACACAGCAGAACACTGGAACAAAACAATAAACGTGAATAAACGACACAGCCCAGTGTGGTAACAAACACTGACACGGAAGACAAACACCCACAACTCAAAAGTGAAACCAGGCTACCTAAGTATGATTCTCAATCAGGGACAACAATTGACAGCTGCCTCTGATTGAGAACCATACTAGGCTGAACACAGAAATCCCAAATTATAGAAAAACGAACAGACAACCCACCCAACTCACGCCCTGACCATACTAAAACAAAAGACATAACAGGGGAACTAAGGTCAGAACGTGATATATAGACACACACACACACACACACACACACACACACACACACACACACACACACACACACACACACACACACACAGTTGAAGTCTGAAGTTTACATGCACCTTAGCCAAATACATTTAAACTCAGTTTTTCATAATTCCTGACATTTAATCCTAATATAGATTTCCTGTCTTGGGTCAGTTAGGATCACCACTTTATTTTAAGAATGTCAAATGTCACAATAACAGTAGAGAGTAGAGTAGTAGTAGAGATTTATTTCAGCTTTAATTTCTTTCATCACATTTCCAGTGGGTCAGAAGTCTACATACACTCAATTAGTATTTGGTAGCAATGCCTTTAAATTGTTTAGCTTGGGTAAAACGTTTCGGGTAGCATTCCACAATCTTCCCACAATAAGTTGGGGGAATTTTGCCCATTCCTCCTGACAAACTGGTGTAACTGAGTCAGGTTTGTAGACCTTGGACGCACACTCATTTTCAGGTCTGCCACAAATTTTCTATGTGATTGAGGTTGTGATGGCCACTCCAATACCTTGACTTTGTTATCCTTAAGCCATTTTGCCACAACTTTGGAAGTATGATTGGGGTCTTTGTTCATTTGGAAGACCCAATTGCGACCAAGCTTTAACTTCGTAACTGATGTCTTGAGATGTTGCTTCAATATATCGACATAATTTTCCTTCCTCATGATGCCATCTATTTTGTGAAGTGCACTAGTCCCTCCTGCAGTAAAGCACCCCCACAACATGATGCTGCCACCCCCGTACTTCACGGTTGGCATGGTGTTCTTCGGCTTGCAAGCCTCCCTCTTTTTCCTCCAAACATAGCAATAGTCATTATGGCCAAACAGTTTTATTTGTGTTTCATCAGACATTTCTCCAGAAAGCATGATCTTTGTCCCCAGGTGCAGTAGCAAACCGTAGTCTGGCTTTTTTATGGCGGTTTTGGAGCAGTGGCTTCTTCCTTGCTGAGTGGCCTTTCAGGTTATGTCGATATAGGACTCGTTTTACTGTGGATATAGATACTTTTGTTTCACAAAGTCCTTTGCTGTTGTTCTGGGATTGATTTGCACTTTTCACACCAAAGTACTTTCATCTCTAGGAGACAGAATGCATCTCCTTCCTGAGCAGTATGACGGCTGTGTGGTCCCATGGTGTTTATACTTGCATACTATTGTTTGTACAGATGAATGTGGTACCTTCAGGCGTTTGGAAATTGCTCCCAAGGATGAACCAATTTCCCCCCCCCCCTGAGGTCTTGGCTGATTTCTTTTGATTTTCCCATGATGTCAAGCAAAGAGGCACTGAGTTTGAAGGTAGGCCTTGAAATACATCCACAGGTACACCTCCAATTGACTCAAATGATGTCAATTAGCCTATCAGAAGCTTCTAAAGCCATGACATAATTTTCTGGAATTTTCCAAGCTGTTTACAGGCACAGTCAACTTAGTGTATGCATGTAAACTTCTGACCCACTGGAATTGTGATACAGTGAATTATAAGTGAAATGACCTGTCTGTAAACAATTGTTGGAAAAATGACTTGTCATGCACAAAGTAGATGTCCTAACCGACTTGCAAAAACTACAGTTTGTTAACAAGAAATTAGTGGAGTGGTTGAAAAATGAACTTCTTGCGTCGAGCAATCCCGGATCCGGGATCCTATTTATAGCCTCAAGCTTATTAGCATAACGGTCATCCATAATATCGACTGAAACACGGCAAACGCTGTTTAGAATCAATCCTCAAGGTGTTTTTCATATATCTCTTCATTGATATATCGTTCGTGGAAGCCTGCTTTCTTCTCTGAATCCCATGGAAAAATACTTGCAGCTGAGGTTTGCGCACCAATTTCGGCGCAGGACACCGGGCGGACACCTGGTAAATGTGGTCTCTTATGGTCAATCTTCCAATGATATGCCTACAAATATGTCACAATGCTGCAGACACCTTGGGGAAACGATAGATCGGGCAGGCTCATTCCTTGCGCATTCACAGCCATATAAGGAGACAATGAAAAACAGAGCCTCAAAAATCCTGCTCATTTCCTGTTTGAAGTTTCATCTTGGTTTCGCCTGTAGCATCAGTTCTGGGGCACTCACAGATAATATCTTTGCAGTTTTGGAAACGTCAGTGTTTTCTTTCCAAAGCTGTCAATTATATGCATAGTCGAGCATGATTGCGCTTAAAACGGGCACGTTTTTTTATCCAATAATGAAATAGCTCCCCTATAGATTCAAGAGGTTAATGACTCCAACCTAAGTGTATGTAAACTTCTGACTTCAACTGTATACCCAGTCAAAAGTGTGGACACACCTACTCATTCAAGGGTTTTCTTTATATTTACTATTTTCTAGCCAAAAAATACAAATCAAAATACATTTTATATTCTTCAAATTAGCCACCCTTTGCTTTGATGACAGCTTTGCACACTCTTGGCATTGTCTCAACCAGCATGTCCCCCCCATCCCCAGTGAAAGTTGCGCCCATGATCATCACTAACGGCCACACACAGGGGCATTCTCGTGGCCTCATTCACAAAGTTGCAGGAAATACGAATCACTGATGCATTCTCTTCATGTCTTATGATAAACTTGGCCAAATTAATTAATGTTCAATACATTTAGATGATTCAATACATTTTTGAATATTGTTGAATTCCGTTTTAATGCCTGGAGTCCATGAAGCCTAATGATCATTTTTGGATCAGAATAAAGGTTCTCCACTGCCCATTGTTCCTGCAGTAATGATGAATTCCGTTTTAATGCCTGGAGTCCATGAAGCCTAATTATCATTTTTGGATCAGAATAAAGGTTCTCCACTGCCCATTGTTCCTTCAGTAATGATGAATTCCGTTTTAATGCCTGGAGTCCATGAAGCCTAATTATCATTTTTGGATCAGAATAAAGGTTCTCCACTGCCCATTGTTCCTTCAGTAATGATGAATTCCGTTTTAATGCCTGGAGTCCATGAAGCCTAATTATAATTTTTGGATCAGAATAAAGGTTCTCCACTGCCCATTGTTCCTGCAGTAATGATGAATTCCGTTTTGCCTGGAATGCCATTTTTGGATCAGAATAAAGGTTCTCCATGATTGTTCCTTCAGTAATGATGAATTCCGTTTTAATGCCTGGAGTCCATGAAGCCTAATTATAATTTTTGGATCAGAATAAAGGTTATCCACTGCCCATTGTTCCTGCAGTAATGATTCACCATCTTCATCGAATGTTTTCAGAACGTATCTGCACTGCAGATAATCGCCAAACAGCCTAGGCCTACCAGTAACCTGTGCAAAATAGAGAGCCAAATGAACGTCTCTCACGGATGCGATTGGTTCGGCTTCACTGACGAGACGTCACTAATTTTAGCGTCACTCTCTGGCAAACCCCAACATCTTAGGAAAGGTAAATTTGTCCCAATATGATTCCACGAACATAAATCATGCAACGTGGTTATATTTATGAATGGCAAAGGGATATAGGAGTTAAGACTTTATTTCAGTCAGATCGACATCTTTTATAAACTAGTCAACACTTGCTGTTCAGTTATCATCAACGCACAGTAAATAGCCTACTTTGCGCCATGACTCTGTGTGGTTGGCAATGTGAAACACGCAAAGGAAAATCAATTAACGTGCCCGAAAACAATATTTAGGCTAAGTTGTGGATTTCCATTCATCGTTACATTTTACACAACATGGGACGCACAAATTCACGAGCATCATGCTCTCCCCCTCCATGTAAAGAAAATTGACTGTCACTAGAGATCTGTATATAAATTAGGGCTGGGCGATATGGCCAAAATATATCATAGTATTTTTCAAATTTGACGGTATTTTAAGTTTTTTGATTAAGAAAAGTTCTTCTTTTGCGTTATGAGTAGTGCGTGAGCCTAGGGTGGCAACACATATATTCTACATTTAATTCAATGGGTCTTTCTCCATTCTGATTGTTTAATACTGTTCAAATCAACTTCAACCTAAAATTATTTCCTGCATTTCCATCAATTTCTGCATTTCCTGCACTTGCCACTATATTGGCAAAAAACTAGGCCTTATTTTTAACCAAACGTTGCAACTGCGATTTAGATCAAAAACTTGTTAGTTTGGAATCATGGAAATAGAATGTTTATTCTAACTCTATAGTTAGAATATAAATAATAGTGGGCACTTTGAATACAGTGTTTTGACATGACAACGAATGAAAATGCCATGGAGGAGTAATTGTGACAGGGTAGGAACCAAAGTGATGGTCCGTGTTTTCCAAGGGGACCCTATAAACTTTGGCTACATTAAATCTTTATTCATGTAGCCAACATATTCATGCCTCGCCTATTCCTCTTTGATTTATAAGATACTTGTCTTGTTTTGCACACTTTTGTACAAAATAATCAAATGTAGTACTACAGGATATTTCTTAACGTAGCTCTTTATTAGCTAGCTATAACTGGCATGTTAACGTATCGCCAACCAGGATAAACTGACCATGACCTAAACATTTGGGTGGTCGTAACCAATCATAGCACAGTATGGCGGTAAAATGCATCCAATTACAATTCAGTATGTTTACACATATTACATCCTCTTCTTTTAAAACAAAAGAAAAAGGTTTACATATTCTAAGCGTTTCTTTTGAATACATGCTCTGTAGTTTGAACTCAAGGTAGGTACCCATTTATATTGCATACTACACCAACTGAATCAACATAGACTCTGAAACAATAATCCAACATACTGTTACTTTTCAAACAAGGGATTCTCAGCAACTCAGCTTCCACTGTAGAAATAACATCTTAACATTTTCAATAACAAGATTACAGTCTGGAATTATTTTAGGGCAGCGATCCGCCTATACCCTTTGACATTTCACAGGTGTAAGACAGCTCTGGGCTTGACCTCTCTTCCTGACCTTGTGCGATATGATGCTGAGCATGCTTCTGTGTCAGTCAACAGTTCTTGTGGTGTTGCAGGTAAGTATGGTGTATGTTGTGCTGTGAGTGTTTAGTCCATCACGTTCTCTTTCAGGGGAACAGTTCATCTCATCAGTGTGTTGTTCTTTTGTGTTCAGTAGGTGACGACTGCTGCGGTACACCGCTCCTTCTGCGGTGCGGACGTGATATGAACGTTCAGTGTCAGCTGGCTAGATGACGACTGCTGGCTTCCAGAGGCCATGCTCCTGGATTCTAACGGACTCTCCGTCGATCAGTGGTGGCAGTGGTCTAGCTGACCTGTCGTAGTATCGCTTTTGTTGTTGTCTCTGCACGTTTTTCATGCATTTCCTTGTAGCCGATGACCTCAGGTTGCAGCTGCTGGTTGGTGCTGGGAAGGATTGAGCGAAGTCTGCGGCTCATCAACAGTTCATCAACAGCTGGGCTGGTGATTTGAAGTTGTCAACTAGAGTGTTGCGGTATTCAAGGAGACTGAGGTAGGGGTCTCTCGTCTGCTTTTGCTTTGTCCATGAGTGATTTAGCAATCTGCACAGATTTTTCAGCAAGTCCATTACTTTGAGGCTAATGTGGGCTTGTGGTGACATGTGTAAACTCCCATGCTTTTGTGAAGGATTCAAACTCGTATGATTTGTAACAGGGCCCATTGTCAGATATTAAAGTCTCTACAATGCCATGCCTGGCAAAGGCTTCTTTCAGCTTGTGTATCACAGCTGCAGATGTGGTGCTGTGAAGCTTGTCGAGTTTGAAGTATCCACTTTTACAATGTAGTCCTCGTTGTTCCAGGTGAACAGATCGGTTGCCACGACCTGCCAGGTTCGGTCTGGGATACAGTGAGGTAACATTGGCTCTTTGGTGTTTGGAGGGGCGTCGTTCAAGACATATGGCGCATTTACCAACAATGTCCTCTATTAATTTCCACACTCCAGGCCAAAACAAAATGTCCCGTGCTCTCTGTTTGCACTTTTCCATGCCCATGTGTCCAGCATGGATCTTTGTCAAAATCTCTTCTCTGAGACTGGAAGGAATAAATTATTTTCTCTCCTTTGAAAAGTATTCCGTTGATCTGTGATAGTTCATCACGATGGTTACAGAATTCTGAGACGCTCTGAGAGCATTTTCTCCTCTGCTCAGGCCATCCATCCTGTATGACTTTCCTCAGCTGTGTGAGTTGTGTGTCCTTTTCTGTTTCTGCTTGGATTTCCTTCAGTTTTGTGTCACCAACTGGTAAGTTGCTGTACACTGTGTGCACTTGCATGTCCATGCCTTCATTGAGGCTGCTGTCCTTATAGGTAAGAAACTTCCTGGCGAGTGTGTCTGCGACAGGGATGTCTTTGCCTGGACGGTGAGTGATTGTGAAGTCACATTTTTGTAGTTGAAGGATCATCCTCTGTAGCCTTGGTGGGGCTGGGGCTAGTCGCTTCCTCATAATTGACTCAAGGGGCTTGTGGTCTGATTCCACAATGACTTGTCGTCCATATATGTACTGATGGAAACGGTTACATCCGAACAGAATAGCGTAGAGCTCCTTTTCGATTTGAGCGTAGTCGATTTCACAGTCTGTGAGAGATTTGGAAGCGTAGCCGATGGGCTTTTCTTCTTGCAGTAGCACTACACCTAGTCCATACTTCAACGCGTCCACTTGGAGTCTGAGCTCTTTGTCGCAAGGCAAGGATTGGTCCTGGTTCTCTCGTGATCAAGTCTTTCACATTCTGGAAAGCAATGTCGTGTTGCTTGTCCCAGAGAAAGTCACTGGACTGCTTTAGCAGTTGACGCAGGGGTGCATTAGCATTGGAGAGGCTAACTTGGCTAAGTAGTTGACCATGCCAAGCACTGTTTCCAGCTCTGCATGGTTCTTTGGTGGCTCCATTTCTTTTATGGCTTATGATCTTCTGTGGATCTGGCTTGATTCCAGTCACTGTGAGAAGCTATCCGAAGTAGCTGACCTCTGTAGCGCTGACTGTGCTCTTCTCGGGATTGAGCCGGACTCCTCTCTCTAGGTTTCGGTCGTGCTCCTCTTTGCTTTGACCATAGACAAGGATGTTGTCCACAATTGCCACAACTCCATCGAGGCCTTCGTACACTTTGTCGATCTTTCGCTGAAACTCGTCTTGGGCTGAGATAATCCCAAAAGGCAGGCGACGGAACCTGTAGCATCCAAACGGTGTGTTGAATGTTGTGAGCTTAGATGACTCTTCTATGAGCTTGATAGCCCAGTAGCCTGATCTAGCGTCCATGACACTGAAGTAGTGTGTTCCCGCTAGCTTGTGTGTGATGCCATCTAGCATCGGTAAAGGATAATGCGGGCGTTTGATAGCCTTGTTCAAGTCTCTCGGGTCGAGACATACTCGGAGCTTGCCTGTGCGTGGTTTCTCCACCACCACTAACGCGTTTACCCAGTCAGTCGGTTCTGTAACCTTGGTGACTATGTCAGATTGCTCCATGCTCTCCAACTCTTTCTTCAGACGGGCAAGGAGAGCAAGGGGAATCTTTCTTGGTGGGTAGACCACAGGGGTTGCGTCTGGGTCAAGGTGAATGGTACATTCTCCTGGGAATAACGTGAACAAGCAGGGCACGCAGTCAGGCAGACATCAAAGCACACCTCCGATGCACAGAGAGCACGTTTTAGAATGAAGAGAGACATTCCTGTAAAAACATCAGCAAACTCCTCTAGTGTCTGCCTCTACTGGTGCTGTCACTGATAAAACTAGCTCGATGAAGTCCATGTCTAAACATGCTTTAACCTCTTGAAACTCTGGGGACGCTATTTCATTTTTGGATGAAAAACGTTCCCGTTTTAAACAAGATATTTTGTCACAAAAAGATGCTCGACTATGCATATAATTGATAGCTTTGGAAAGAAAACACTCTGAATTTTCCAGAACTGCAAAGATATTGTCTGTGGGTGCCCTAGAACGGGAGCTACAGGCAAAACCAAGATGAAACGGCAACCAGGAAATCAGCAGGATTTTTGAGGCTCTGTTTTCCATTGTCTCCTTATATGGCTGTGAATGCGAGAGGAATGAGCCTGCCCGATCTATCGTTTCCCCAAGGTGTCTGCAGCATCGTGACGTATTTGTAGGCATATCATTGGAAGATTGACCATAAGAGACTATATTTTCCAGGTGTCCGCCCGGTGTCCTCCGTCGAAATTGGTGCTTCATTTTCAGCTGCTGGTATTTTTCCATGCGATTCTGAGGGGAAAGCAGGCTTCCACGAACTGCATATCAATGAAGAGATATGTGAAAAAACACCTTGAGGATTGATTCTAAACAACGTTTGCCATGTTTCGGTCGATATTATGGAGTTAATTCGGAAAAAGTTTGACGTTTTGGTGACTGAATTTTCGGTTTGTTTCGGTAGCCAAATGTGATGTACAAAACGGAGCGATTTCTCCTACACAAAGATTCTTTCAGGAAAAACTGAACATTTGCTATGTAACTGAGAGTCTCCTCATTGAAAACATCCGAAGCTCTTCAAAGGTAAATGATTTTATTTATTTGGTTATCTGGTTTGTGTGAAAATGTTGCATGCTAAATGCTACGCAAAATGCTAAGATAGCTTGCAATACTCTTACACAAATGCTTGATTTGCTATGGTTCAAAAGCATATTTTGAAAATTTGAGATGACAGTGTTGTTAAGAAAAGGCTAAACTTGAGAGCTAGCACATTCATTTAATTTCATTTGCGATTTTCTTAAATAGTTAACGTTACCTTATGCTAATGAGCTTGAGGCTATAACTGGATACAGGTTTTTTTCATAGCCAAACGTGAACAAAACGGAGCGATTTGTCCTACACAAATAATATTTTTTTGAAAAACTGAACATTTGCTATCTAACTGAGAGTCTCCTCATTGAAAACATCTGAAGTTCTTCAAAGGTAAATGATTTTATTTGAATGATTTTCTTGTTTTTGTGAAAATGTTGCTGGCTGAATTCTAGGCTTATAGCTATGTTAGCTATCAATACTCTTACACAAATGCTTGTTTAGCTATGGTTGAAAAGCATATTTTGAAAATCTGAGATGACAGTGTTGTTAACAAAAGTCTAAGCTTGAGAGCAAATATAGTTATTTCATTATATTTGCGATTTTCATGAATAGTTAACGTTGCGTTATGCTAATGAGCTTGAGGCTATAAATAGAATCCCGGATCCGGGATTGCGCGACGCAAGAAGTTAAGACCTAGCACTGCAGGTGCTCTAGTGTCAACAACATAAAAGTCCAACATCATGTCACTTGTATTTGCATTTGAAAGTGCATGTGCCTTTTACTGGGAGCTGTTCGCCACCATAACCAGTCAGTCTGCGCGTGGTGGGCTGTAGCTCGCATTCAGATGTCAAGCTGTGGTACTTATTCAGAGGAATAATGTTTACTTGTGCACCAGTGTCTAGTTTGAACTTTCGCTTTGTGCCTTGTGTTCCCATCTCAATGTCAGCAAAGGCTTGCTCTTTCTCTGATATTTGACTTTTTTGTGTCACTGAATCAATAAACAGTTCATCAGCGTTTGACTCTTTGATTGACATTTCATCTTCACTCACTGTGTGTACTGTTTTTCCATGGTAAGCTCTTTACACTTTTGTAAAGTGATTCCATTTTCCACATTTAGTACACTGTTTGCCTTTAGCTGGGCAATTTCCTTGTTCACCATGGGGTGGAAGGGTAGCCTAGTGGTTAGAGCGTTGGACTAGTAACCAAAAGGTTGCAAGTTCAAATCCCCGAGCTGACAAGGTACAAATCTGTCATTCTGACCCTGAACAGGCAGTTAACACACTGTTCCTAGGCCATCATTGAAAATAAGAATTTGTTCTTAACTGACTTGCCTAGTAAAAAAAAAGAAAAATCCACAATATCCACATGTTTTGAGTCTGTGTCGCTCTGTTTTGGAGTTATGTCTCTCTCTGTTCTAAAACGTGCTCTCTGTGCACCGGAGGTGTGCTTTGATGTCTGCCTGACTGCGTGCACTGCTTGTTCACGTGATGCTCTCGTGCTGCCGCGTGAAATGGTTTTCATCTGAGCCTGTGCTAGCTCGTGAGATCTGGCTATGTCGATAGCTTTATCCAGCATTACCTCAGACCCAACATTCATCTCTCACTCGCGGTGAGTGTATTCCAAATACAATACGGTCCCTGACCATCTCATCCTTGTTTGCATAATCACAGTCTTTCACAAGCAGACGCAGCTCTGTCACAAACTGTTCAAAAGACTCGCTAGTTCCCCGTACTTTCTCATGGAATTTGTACCTAGCGAAAATCGTATTTGTCTTCGGCACAACATATGCTTCAAAACGATCGTAGTATGTTTTCAGTACCTTTGATTCAGCCACGGTAAGTGTCCATGTGTTGTAAATATCTCTCCCCTTTTCACCAATCCAGAGGAGCAAGTAGCTGCATTTTTCCTCTTCTCCTCTGTCCTTCAGAGGACCCGTGAACATTAGCTCCACATGCTGTTTGTACTTACGCCAAGTTTGTAGACTCCCAGTCCATTCGAGGTGAAGGAACTCCAGAAAAATCCATCTTGTAAGACCTTTTACTCTGACATCATGTCTTGTATTGCACACATTGTACAAAATAATAAAATGCAGTACTAGAGGATATTTCTTAACGTAGCTCTTTATTAACTAGCTATAACTGGCATGTTCACAGATCGCCAACCAGGATCAAACTGCCCATGACCTAACCATTTGGGTGGTCTTAACCAATCATAGCACAGTATGATATGGCGGTAAAATGCATCCAATTTCAATTCAGTATGTTTACACATATGAAAGTTACAATACTGTTGAACAAACATGCTGATTTAGGCCTCCACCAGTACTGGTATCAGGCTGCATTAGCTAGTTAAATTTGCTCGGACTCAGTACTTTTATTAGCCATTTAGCTAGCCAGTCAGCTATTAGCAATTAGCATTAGTGGCTAACAGTGGCTAACACGATTTAGCTTAACTTGCTAAGAAAATACAAACTGTTTGCAGATGTAAGAAACACAAACTAATATTGTAATTATAGAACACTTGTGGATCCAAGTTGTTGTATGTGCTGCATTGACCATGCAGACTGAACGAAAGTGTCTCGTGGTCAAGCAACAACAAATGCGCTCCTTGAGTGACAGGGGATGGGACTAGGTCCGCGTGAAAAGTGGCATGGAGAGAGAGAGTGGAAAGGGATGACTCCAGTAGTGGAGTAAACTATACCAATGGACATTACACACGGTGTATCACATTTAACAAACCAAACATTCAAATACCGTTATAGGGAAAGTAAAAAACCAAAACCGGTCCGTGCACCAATACTGGTATATAGTAAAATGCGGTATAATGCCCTGCATTAATGTAAATGACGAGATGTTCATGTCTCCACCCTAACAATGGGAGGCGTTGTCCCAAAGGCAGGCAGGCAGGCAAGATTAGGTCCAAAATAAGCCCATTTTGGACAGATTTCGGTGAGAGTGAAACCTCTCACTTCGCCTCATCTTCGGTTCTGATGTCAGAAGGTGAATTCACCAATTTGTAAGTCGCTCTGGATAAGAGCGTCTGCTAAATGACTTAAATGTAATGTAATGTTGCTGCGTTTCCCTGTCATCGCTCACTTTGTGACTGACGGACAGGCAACTGTCCTATCAATAGATCGTCAGAAGATGCATATCGTTCATTCTAGCGGGAGCGGGCTCGACGGACTAGCAAATCGAAACCTTTACATGAAAAGAAGCCTAGTTAATATGAAGTGGTAAAATATAGCCAGATGAAAATGAGCCTGCAACCGGCTGATTAGCAGACAGCCGGCACTAATGGAAAACACAGAGAGCGTGAGAGCGAGATTGGGATAGAGAGAATGACAAGCACACAAGGGAATGAGAGAACTACAGAGTGAGACAATATGAATATGAGCGATAGGAGTGCAGATAAAAAGACAAAGGGGGAGGGAAGTGAAAGATTGAAAGTGAAACACTGGAGAAGGAGGAATAAAATAGACGGATGGAGATACCCAGAAAGGCATTGAGAGAATGAAGGAGGAAGACAGATTGTTTGCTTTACTCAGCAAAAACACAGGAGGTAGACAAAGGGAGCGATGTGTATAGAAAACGAGAGAAAGAGAGAGAGCTGACGGCCTCTATTCAGAGCAAGGCGTCTTTACTTTCCTTTTTTGGTTAACCTCAGCAAAGCTCCTATAAGCTCATAAGGAGTGTTGATCCCAATGGAGGCCAAACCGCCTCCACGGCAACTCCAATGCTGGCGAACGTGTCCCTGGCAACCACTTCCCACTTTGTTCCTGACGACATTACCAATGGTTTCACTGGATGGCTTTTAATGGCTACTGTAGCAGCGTGTTTGAGGGGATCAGCCTGGCAAGGCCCTGAACAGATTTGCGCATCTTAAATCATGTAATGAGTAGTTATTTGGGATGCATGATGATTTGTCGATCAGTGATTCTGCACTTAGCCTTGGTAAGTATGCCTGTAGATTCCCTTATGACAATGTAGCGAGCCACAGTCAGCCGTCAGGCACAGTCACACCACAGTTCCACTAAAATACTCAGGATCATCTAATTGGCTGGCTGGGCTCCACGAGGAAAGAGAGGGATTCCTCCTCTCACCGTGTGGTGGTTCACACGCTAAACCTGCTAAGCCCATCACACCGACCTGAACTAGGATTCACTCTGGGGACAAGACAGAACCATCCACAGTTATTCATTAACTACTAGGCCTAACCTCTGGTCAGCCTTCAGATAATTACCAAAATAATGGAAAAACTGGAGTAAATGACAGATACAAAGTACTGTATATGAAATGCAGGTGCTTCCAAACAGGTGTGGTTCCTGAGTTAATTAAATAGCCATTATTTTTGCTTCCTTGGCTATGCCCCCATAGGTTAACAATGCTCTCATCCACACACTCCATAACATTCTGGGTTTGGATGACCAAATTGCTGTGTTGCATGCATTGGGTCACTTAGTTGGGTTGATGTCTTGAAAAATTGCTGGCTTATTGATGCTGAGTTATAGAGAGAGATGACCCAATGGGACATATCAGAAGACTGGAGGAGTGGCTTAGTAGGGGCATGGTTTTCAGATTGTTGTTTTTGGCTACCCGTGAGTAAATGTAATTATGGTTCATCTGTTCTGTTATGTCGTATTGTTATCACATGTTAAGGTTGGACACTGACATGAGGCTTCCACAAGTGTACGAGTTCCCCAAGAGCCTATGCACATTTTGGATATGTAAATAAGAGCATTATATAGTAGATTGACATAGGCTAGTTATTTTGCTGTTCGTTACTCGTCTTGTTGGCTGAAGAAAAGTAAAATGTTCAAAGTGCACATCAGAATTCGGAAAGAAGGGCCACACGTAGTTGCATCCTCGACTTGCATGTTCTGTTAATATGAAGTATCATATTCCAAATGGGATTTCGGTCATTCTGAGCACCGTGGGTAGATGCCCTAATCAGCTGGCGCACCCAATGCATATGGGTCCTGTACATTTCTCAAATGTCTGAGAAATTAAAAAATGTTGCCAGTCAAATGTCTGGCGCCACATTTTGCTAACGGAAACCCTGGAGTGTGTGTGTGTGCATGAAGCCAAATGTGTGTTTAGTTTACTCTGGCACTCAAATGGCCAACCCAGGAAACAATAGGACTGGACTTAACCCCAGAACCCCCCTGGCCGTTAGTAGTACCCGACCCAAATTATTTCCCTGTAATTGCAACAAAACCAATTGTTCCTCTGCCATGAAACTCTGAATAACAGTTTACTAACTATATAATAGCTCCTGTTCTGTCCACAAAACCCTCACTCTCTCTCTCTCTCTCTCAAACTCCCCCTCCTTCTCCCTCTCCGTCCCAGGAGAGAAACGGAACACTATAAAACAACTAGAGAGCAGTTGAAGATCGCTGTGGCCAACTTGGTTGACGTCCAATCAAATTCACACATTAAAAGGCTGCAGTGGGAGAAAGGTTTTTGAAAGGGGGTGGGTCTCAAATCACTCAGACAGAGAATAAAAGGTAGCAACATTTACTCTGGCCTTTTCTCAATTGGATTTGCTCAACTCCTGTATCCTCCCTTGCCTCCTTTTTGAAAAAGGTCAAAAGGAAATCGAGGAGAGGAAGACAGGGAAGAGGAACGTGTGGAGGAGTCTCATTGTTTCAAATGAGACTCCTCCACTCACGCGTCATCAGGCAAATTACATTTACAAGTGTGGATACCCAAAAAAAGTGTGTAAAGTGATTAAAAACAAATTAAGCTAGTTGTGAAAGACATTTCATAGAAAAAACGTTAAGTAGCATACTGTTTTTGAATGCGTGCTCCTCTGACAAAACAAATGCTGATTCACAGGGGGTGTTGCAGATTCCAAAACTCTTCCGGGAAGGACTCAGGTAGGATACGTATGACTATCCTTGATGTAAGGTGGCTATCGAGGAGGACAGGACAAGTCTTCCGTTCACCTACTAAAAAAATTGACATCTCCTCGAACACTCCACCACTTGTCGGTTTCCGGGTTACGGAGGAGAGGACGGAGGAGAGAGGGTGGAGGACAGACTTTTCCCCAAATGAGAAAAGGCCTCTGTCTTTTTCTCTCACTAGGCTCACCACCTCTGCTGATGAAGGATAGAGAGCGAGGGAGAGAGCGAGAGAGAAAGATTGGAAGGAGCAGTGGAGAAAAGTTGTTTCTGCCTGATGATGAGTGGCCAATTTAGTCCAGTTAGAGCTGAAACGCAATAGCAAACACACACTGACTAGACCCGCAGATATCTGCCCAAACCCAACCCACCCCATCCCGGGGACGTTTTCCTGTTTTAAAAAGGGCTTGCACAATGGGCAAAACATGTACTTTTTGGTCCAGCAGCCACTGTGGCAGGTAGATTTAAAAATCTACCAGACACTCAGATTGTTTAAAACCTCTTGATACTCCCAATCCTGTATCCGGGATTGTGAATACAGCCTCAGGCTCATTAGCATAACGCAACGTTAACGATTTCTGAAAATCGCAAATGAAATGAAAATAATATGCCTGCTCTCAAGCTTAGTCTTTTCTTAACAACACTGTCATCTCAGATTTTCAAAATATGCTTTTGAACCATAGCAAATCAAGCATTTGTGTAAGAGTATTGCAAGCTAGCTTAGCATTTTGCGTAGCATTTAGCACTCAACATTTTCACAAAAACCAGATAAATAAAATCATTTACCTTTGAAGAGCTTCGGATGTTTTCTATGAGGAGACTCTCAGTTACATAGCAAATGTTCAGTTTTTCCTGAAAGAATCTTTGTGTAGGAGAAAATCGCTCCGTTTTGTACATCACATTTGGCTACCGAAAATTCAGTCACCAAAACGTCAAACTTTTTCCGAATTAACTCCATAATATCGACCGAAACATGGCAAACGTTGTTTAGAATCAATCCTCAAGGTGTTTTTTCACATATCTCTTCATTGATATGCAGTTCGTGGAAGCCTGCTTTCGCCTCAGAATCGCATGGAAAAATACCAGCAGCTGAAAATGACGCACCAATTTCGACGGAGGACACCGGGCGGACACCTGGAAAATGTAGTCTCTTATGGTCAATCTTCCAATGATATGCCTACAAATACGTCACAATGCTGCAGACACCTTGGGGAAACGATAGATCGGGCAGGCTCATTCCTCTCGCATTCACAGCCATATAAGGAGACAATGGAAAACAGAGCCTCAAAAATCCTGCTGATTTCCTGGTTGCCGTTTCATCTTGGTTTTGCCTGTAGCTCCCGTTCTAGGGCACCCACAGACAATATCTTTGCAGTTCTGGAAAACTCAAGAGTATTTTTTTTCCAAAGCTATCAATTATATGCATAGTCGAGCATCTTTTTGTGACAAAATATCTTGTTTAAAATGGGAACGTTTTTCATCCAAAAATGAAATTGCGCCCCCAGAGTTTCAAGAGACAAAATATTTTTATGTCACTATAATCAAACCAACAAAATACAAAAAAAAAGGTGAGCATGCTTTGTACATGTATTACTAGTACGAAGTACCTGATGTGGTATATTGAATAATAACATTTCTGTGACCAAAATATCACACAATATCACTCATGTTGAGTCAAGTTTGTGCCTGTGAGATTGAGTCTGACTAGCAGAAGCGTCGTCTTCTCTTCCCTAGCGGTTGAAACGCAAACATAGAAAAACAACCTGGCTTGTGAACAAAACAATGTAAATAGCCAAGAAACACAAGGACAACCTCACTTCAGTAGACTTTCGTTTCGAGTAAATTAGACTAACTTTTATGCCTGTTCCCAGCACTTCTAAAAATATTTTACTCAGCTCTTCAGGTGTGCACATACCCCAAGCGAGGCAGTGTTGAAGCTCGAGGTGGAATAGGCTATATCGGATTCGTAATTCTTTGATTAATTTACCAGCTGTGAAACAAAATGGAGGAAATACATTGAAAACAGCTACTGCAGCATTTATTTAACTATAAATGTGATCGCACTTGACTATTTTTATTCCCAAATGTGAGTGAAATGCTTGCATTGTGGAGCCTTGACTACCCGCCAACGTGGCTGGTGAAATAGACATCTTACCCGCCAATGCCAAAAATCTACCCGCAATTGGCAGGTGTTAATTTTAGGCCCTGCTTACACAAGTCACCCTGTCCAAAACCCATTCCTGTCTCAACTCTTTTAAATTATTTACGTGTTGCCCTTAGATGAATGGCGGTTTTGGACAGGGCAAAGTCTTAGACTGTATGTACTGAGGCATGTCTGTTTTATGCTCCTCCCACCATGAATACCATGGCGATTAAAGGCTGGTGCCTTGTTACGAGTGATGATCTCATCACCTGTCTTCCCAGACCCCTGCTGAAAGATAACAACTGGCTGACACAGCGGAGGGTGAATTCCCACACACACAGCAAAAGCCAACTAACGTCCACTGAGACCTATGTAACGATGATCGTGGTCAGTCACACACCCACCCAGAGATGCCAATGAAACATGACGCAACACAATGTACATTTGTTGGTGACAAGTGCCGTACACACACCAACCCAATACCCCCCCTCCCCCCGAGACACATAATGCACTCACAGTTTGAGGACGGCCGAGCGCTTGCCCAGCATCATCTTGACAAAGTCTCTGTAGTTGATGCTGTCGCTGATGCCTTCGGTCACCTCGGAGATCATCTTCTTCATCTCCAGGTGGGTCTTCGGAACGCCCAGCTTCTCCATCATCCTCTTCATCCCCATCATATCTTCAGGGGGACACCCACACAGGAGGAGAATGGTTCACACACACACACACACACACACACACACACACACACACACACACACACACACACACACACACACACACACACACACACACACACACACACACACACACACACACACACACACACACACACACACACACACACACAC
The DNA here is from genome assembly GCF_036934945.1 of Oncorhynchus masou masou. Classification (NCBI taxonomy): domain Eukaryota; kingdom Metazoa; phylum Chordata; class Actinopteri; order Salmoniformes; family Salmonidae; genus Oncorhynchus; species Oncorhynchus masou. The sequence continues at coordinate 34,140,076 of NC_088219.1, forward strand.
ACACACACACACACACACACACACACACACACACACACACCACCTTATCTGACACCTGTTTTCAAGGCCAGCAGGCCAAATACAGTATCACCTTTCTAGTGATACATGAAACCCTCATAGACCCCTGGTTAATCTCATACCCACAACACACAGAGGTCTTAAACTACTGCTCAGTGATCACACACACACACAAAGCACCGCAGTTGTGTATCAATGTTGAGCACCTGGCTGCTTGTCATTTCCACTACTCACCGATCTCTCCTTGGTCATTCAGGTCAAACTCTGCATATTTGTCTGCAAAACAAAAATCGACACACAACCGCATGGTTAGCTTGCATGGTTAACACACAGCAGACTAAATAAGGAGGGTGGAGGTGTCTCAATGTAACACCTAATAAAGTTCAAGGCCTTTAATAACACACACAAACAGAACGCATTAGGGAGAGGGCAGAAGACCAAGAAGAAGGGAAAACACACACACACACACCACACCCACACACAGCTGGTCATAGCAGGTGTGTCTCGCAATGGCAGGCTAGGGTCAGACAGGCCAACGAGTAAAAAAGATTGTCTTGGCCTCATGGCAATGAACAGATCCTCTCATTTGGCCTGGCCTACAGCAGTAGCCTAATACTTTATCAGTCAGTAGCCAACTGCCCTGTGCCTCTCCAATGACAAGTCTTGTTGTGGAGATAGAAACAGCTCTCACTCTATCTCTCTCTGGAACTCTCTCTCTCTCTGGAACTATCTCTGTCTCTCTCTGGAACTCTCTCTCTCTGGATCTCTCTGGACCTCTCTCTCTGAAACTCTCTCTGTCGCTCTCTGGAACTCTCTCCCACTCCCTGGAACTCACTCTCTCTCTGGAACTCACTCTCTCTCTGGAACTCACTCTCTCTCTCTGGAACTCCCTCTCTCTCTCTCTGGAACTCCCTCTCTCTCTCTCTGGAACTCACTCTCTCTCTCTCTCTCTCTCTCTGGAACTCACTCTCTCTCTCTCTGGAACTCACTCTCTCTCTCTGGAACTCACTCTCTCTCTCTCTGGAACTCACTCTCTCTCTCTCTGGAACTCTCTCTCTCTCTCTCTCTGGAACTCTCTCTCTCTGGAACTCACTCTCTCTCTGGAACTCACTCTCTCTCTGGAACTCACTCTCTCTCTGGAACTCACTCTCTCTCTGGAACTCACTCTCTCTCTGGAACTCACTCTCTCTCTGGAACTCACTCTCTCTCTCTGGAACTCCCTCTCTCTCTCTGGAACTCCCTCTCTCTCTCTGGAACTCCCTCTCTCTCTCTCTGGAACTCACTCTCTCTCTCTCTCTCTCTGGAACTCTCTCTCTCTCTCTCTCTGGAACTCTCTCTCTTTCTCTGGAACTCTCTCTCTCTCTCTCTCTCTCTCTCTGGAACTCTCTCTCTCTCTCTGGAACTCTCTCTCTATGGAACTCACTCTCTCTCTCTGGAACTCTCTCTCTCTGGAACTCTCTCTCTCTGGAACTCTCTCTCTCTCTGGAACTCTGTAGTTAGTCAGATTTCTGGATTAGGCCTAGCTGTTTCCCCTGTCACAATGGAGCCTCTGTGTGTGTGTTTGTGTGTGAGGCCTTGAGTTGTGGAACTTTGTCACCGTGTAGGGAGGGGTGAGGGGGCAGCCGGGGGACAATGCTGACCCTGTTTGTGAACTCTGAGGAGAGGGCCCCTCTTCCGCCTCCAACCTACACACTGCTCTGTGAGTGGGCTTCTTGTCCTGAAGCGCTCTGTCAATCAACCATCTATCCGTCCACACACTGATAGTCTCAACAACACAAGTGGCTTCTTCCTCCTCTCCAATATTCCTCATGTCTTCAAAGTGAGTGAAATATATTGGAGGCCCTCTCTCTCTTCCTCCTCTTCCCCGATTCCGTGCGCCCTTCTATTTCCATCAGGCCTTCGCTGTGAGCTTAAAGGGCAAGGACGGACAATCACATATTGTCTCGCTCTCTCCTTCCCTCCCTCTATTTTCACCATGGTTAGGAGTTTGCTCTGACAGACATATTTGTGTGATACACACATCAACCCCTGGAGCCTCTGGGGCGTGGGGCTGTTGGCTTGAGGCCTCAGCTGAGACAGTGTGGGACGCTACATGAAAGCCTCCTGTCGTTCTTTCCCAAAACAATAACGGCTTGTGTCCTTGCTCTTTGCTCATTCTCACCCGCTCTCGAACGGGAACAATACCTTCAAGCATTTGCTGTTATGAGAAATAAAGACAGCACCAGGGCTCTATCTAGTTCTCTTATAGGCCAGAGGAGGCTGGTGGGAGGAGCTAAAGGAGGATGATGTTCTTATAGGCACTTTAGTATTGCCAGTGTAACAGTATAGCTTCCGTCCCTCTCCTCGCCCATACCTGGGCTCGAACCAGGAACACATCGACAACAGCCACCCTCGAAGCAGCATGACCCATGCAGAGCAAGGGGAACAACTACTCCAAGTCTCAGAGCGAGTGACGTTTGAAACGCTATTAGCGCGCACCCCCCAAACTAGTTAACCATTTCACATCGGTTACACCAGCCTAATCTCGGGAGTTGATAGGCTTGAAGTCATAAACAGCTCAATGCTTGAAGCATTGCAAAGAGCTGCTGGCAAAACGCACTAAAGTACTGTTTGAATGAATGCTTACGAGCCTGCTGGTGCCTACCATCGCTCAGTCAGACTGCTCTATCAAATCATATACTTAATTATAACATAATAACACACAGAAATACGAGCCGTAGCTCATTAATATGGTCGAATCCAGAAATTATTCTTTCAGTGAAATACGGAACCGTTCCGTATTTTATCTAACGGGTGGGCATCCATAAGTCTAAATATTCCTGTTACATTGCACAACCTTCAATGTTATGTCATAATTCTGTAAAATTCTGGCAAATTAGGCGGCCCAAACTGTTGCATGTACCCTGACTCTGCGTGCAATGAACACAAGAGGAGTGACACAATTTTACCTGGTTAATATTGCCTGCTAACCTGGATTTCTTTTAGCTAAATATGCAGGTTTAAAAATATATACTTCTATGTATTGATTTTAAGAAAGGCATTGATGTTTATGGTTAGGTACACATGGGAGAAACAACAGTCCTTTTTCATGAAAACGCACTGCATCGATTATATGCAACGCAGGACACGCTAGATAAACTAGTAATATCATCAACCATGTGTAGTTAACTAGTGATTATGATTGATTGATTTTTATAAAGATAAGTTTAATGCTGGCTAGCAACTTACCTTGGGTTACTGCATTCGCGTAACAGGCAGGCTCCTCGTGAGGCAGGTGGTTAGAGCGTTGGACTAGTTAACTGTAAGGTTGCAAGATTGAATCCCCTTGGCTGACAAGGTACAAATCTGTCATTCTGCCCCTGAACAAGGCAGTTAACCGACTGTTCCTAGGCTGTCATTGAAAATAAGAATGTTCTTAACTGACTTGCCAAGTTAAATAATGGTGTTAAAAAAATTATTTTCTTAAATGAAAACCGGCATCCAAAAATACAGATTTCCGATCGTTATGAAAACTTGAAATCGGCCCATTCTGATTAATCGGTCGACCTCTAATTACAATGAGCCCGTCCTCCTGTAGTTCATCCCACCAGCCTCCTCTGCGATAAGCCTATGTTTATGATCTCAGGATTTGCAAGTAAAATACACACACAGAACACCACTGCAACTCTCACACTCAGACCAGACCTGTCTGTGAATGATGACACACACACCAGTTTTTTTTTAACAAGGTGCTGCTGCTGGGGGGGGACTAATCTGGTCCTGGTTTCAGTGTCATTCTACTCTCTAAAACCACCTGTTCCCCCAGAGCCCTAGAATTATAATAACAACCAGAGGAGAGAAGGAGCAGCCACATTCCTGCTGTCTGGACCACTGTGGAACCACCTGGCCTCACAACCCACTTAGAAATCAGGTCAGAACACACAGGCACACTAAAAAAAGACACAAAATACAAACACATTGACATATGGCACACACACCCACACAGGAAACGCACAGACACAACCTACTCACACCCCTCTTTGATTCAGACCAAAATTGGGACAGTGATACATCTGACATTCCAGGCCGGGAAGGTCTTTCCTGGCAGAATGACTTACTTTTAAAGGAATCTAGTTTTTCTGGGAGGTCCTCCTCATCCCGGTATTTCTGGTCTTCCATGTACTCCTGAGGAGAGAGGAAGAGGGGAGAAACTGAGTCTGAGAGCCTATCAGAGAAACAGGTCTAACATGGTATCAGATTCACAACATTTAACCATCGTGGCTACATCTCAATTATTGCTCCTTCCTCCCACGTGTTCACCGAGTCATTCCTTTTCAGTGAAGGGAAGTGAACATGCCTCCACCAATCCAATCCTATTTCGATTGGTGGGAAGTAGTGAACGAGTGTAAACTTCAGGTGCAATGAAATATTACTGGGACGCACCCATGTCATTTACACTATTCAATGCAGAGGTTACAGTATCTACATTTGAAGTCGGAAGTTTACATACACTTAGGTTGGAGTCATGAAAACTCGTTTTTCAACCACTCTACAAATTTCTTGATAACAAACAATAGTTTTGGCAAGACAGTTAGGCCATCTACTTTGTGCATGACATAGGTCATTTTTCAAACAACTGTTTACAGACAGATTATTTCACTTATAATTCACTGTATCACAATTCCAGTGGGTAAAAAGTTTACATACACTAAGTTCACTGTCTTCAAACAGCTTTGAAAATGTCAGAAAATGATTCCATGGCTTTAGAAGCTTCTGATAGGCTAATTGACATAATTTGAGTCAATTGGAGGTGTACCTGTGGATGCATTTCAAGGCCTACCTTCAAACTCAGAGCATCTATGCTTGACATCATCGGAAAATCAAAAGAAATCAGCCAAGACCCCAGAAAAAAAAGGTGTAAACCTCCACAAGTCTGGTTCATCCTTGGGAGCAATTTCCAAACGCCTGAAGGTGCCACGTTTATCTGTACAAACAATAGTACGCAAGTATAAACACCATGGGACCACACAGACGTCATACTGCTCAGGAATGAGATGTGTTCTGTCTCCGAGAGACGAAAGTACTTTGGTGCGAAAAGTGCAAATCAATCCCAGAACAGCAGCAAAGGACCTTGTGAATATGCTGGAGGAAACGCGTACAAAAGTATCTATATCCACAGTAAAACAAGTCCGATATCGACATAACCTGAAAGGCCACTCGGCAAGGAAGAAGCCACTGCTCCAAAACCACCATAAGAAAAGCCAGACTACGGTTTGCAACTGCACATGGGGACAAAGATTGTACTTTTTGGAGAAATGTCCTCTGGTCTGATGAAACAAAAATAGAACTGTTTGGCCATAATGACAATCGTTATGTTTGGAGGAAAAAGAGGGAAGCTTGCAAGCCAAAGAACACCATCCCAACTGTGAAGCACGAGGGTGGCAGCATCATGTTGTGGGGGTGCTTTGCTGCAGGAGGGACAGGTGCACTTCACAAAATAGATGGCATCATGAGGGTGGAAAATTTTGTGGATATATTGAAGCAACATCTCAAAACATCCGTTAGGAAGTTAAAGCTTGGTCGCAAATGGGTCTTCCAAATGGACAATGACCCCAAGCATACTTCCAAAGTTGTGGCAAAATGGCTTAACGACAACAAAGTCAAGGTATTGGAGTGGTCATCACAAATCCCTGGGCAGAACGGAAATAGCGTGTGCAAGCAAGAAAGCGTACAAACCTGACTCAGTTACACCAGCTCTGTCAGGAGGAATGGGCCAAAATTCACCCAACTTATTGTGGGAAGCTTGTGGAAGACTACCCGAAACGTTTGAACCAAGTTAAACAATTTAAAGGCAATGCTACCAAATACTAATTGATATTTAGCAGATATTTAGTAGCAGGTGTAGCGAAATGCTTGTGCAGTAGTATCTAACAATTCACAACAATAAACAAAATCTAAAAGTAAAAGATTTAAGAAAAATATGAATATTAGATCGAGCAACGTCGGAGTGGCATTGACTAAAATACAGTAGAATAGAATACAGTAAATACATATGAGATTAATAAAGCAGTATGTAAACATTAAGAAAGTGACTCGTGTTCCATTATTCATGTGGCCAGTGATTCCAAGTCTATGTATATAGGGCAGCAGCCTCTAAGGGACAGGGTTGTATAACTGAGTGGCTATTTAACAGTCTGATGGCCTTGAGATAGAAGCTGTTTCTCAGTCTCTAGGTCCCAGCTTTGATGCAACTGTACTGACCTTGCCTTCTGATTGATAGCGGGGTGAACAGACCGTGGATCGTGGATCGGGTGGTTGATGTCCTTGATCTTTTTTGGCCTTCCTGTGACAATGGGTGCTGTAAGTGTCGTGGAGGGCAGGTAGTTTGCCCCCTGTGATCTGTTGAGCAGACCGCACCACCGTCTAGAGAGCACTGTTTGTGAGTGGTGCAGTTTTTACGTCTGTAAAAGTTTGTAGGCTGTCTCGTCATTGTTGGTAATCAGGCCTACTACTGTTGTGTCGTCCGCAAACTTGATGATTGAATTGGAGCCGTGCGTGACCACGTAGTCATGGGTGAACAGGGAGTACAGGAGCGAAGTGGAGGTGTTATTTCCTACCTTCATCACCTGGGGGCGGCCAGTCAGGAAGTCCAGGACGGTGTTCAGACCCAGGGCCCCGAACTTAATGATGAGCCTGTACTATGGTGTTGAATGCGGAACTATAGACAATGAACTGCATTCTTACATAGGTATTCATCTTGTCCAGAGGGGACAGGGCAGTGTGCAATGTGATGACGATTGCATCGTCTGTGGATCTATTTGGGGCGGTAAGCAAATTCAAGTGGGTCTAGGGTGTCATGTAAGGCAGAGGTGATATGATCCTTAACTAGCCTCTCAGACCACTTCATGATGACAGAAGTGAGTGTTACGGGGTGATAGTCATTTAGTCCAGTTACCTTTGCATGAGCAGACCAGGACGTGGCTAGGGATGCTGTCTGGGCCGGCAGCCTTGCAAGGATTAACACGCTTAAATGTCTTACTCACGTCGGCCACAGAGAAGGAGAGCCCACAGTCCTCGGTAGTGTGCCGCGTCGGTCGCACCGTGTCATCTTCAAAGCGGTCGAAGGTGTTTAGTGTTTGTCCGGAAGCAAGACGTCGGTGTTCGCGACGTGGCAGTTTTCCCCTTTGTAGTCTGCGATTGGCTGTAGACCCTGCCACATTCGTCTCGGGTCTGAGCCACTGAATTGCCACTCCGCTTTGTCTCTGTACTGACGTTTTTCCTGATTGATTGTCTTACGGAGGGAATACCTACACTGTTTGTATTTGGCCATATTCCAAGTCACCTTGCCATGGTTAAATGCGGTGTTTGGCCCCTTTCAGTTTTGCACGAATGCTGCCATCTATCCACAGTTTTTGGTTTGGGTATGTTTAAGTAGTCACAGTGGGAACAACATACCTTATACCAACGTTTTCAGCTTGGGACCCAAATTAAAATTTCTGTATTTTTCCTGGAACGCAAGCTTAGAAAAATTATTGAACAATACATAAATATTGGTACATTTCATTGCCCTAATGCTTAAAAAACAAATGCAATACAGACAAAAACAAATTAAATGAAATATCCATATATATATATCTATTAATGTTTATTCTCCCCCATTAAAAACACTTACATATCTGTCTTGGTTGGAACTGGTGCTGTTAAAATACAATAAATTATTTAAATTCTGAACTGGAATAAATTGTTTGATCACGTCACACAGATGAATAACAGAACACACACACAGGCTTTTTGATAGCAAGTAACAGTACAGATGAAAAATGATTAGGCTTAAATGTGCATCTTACTGTAGAAATTATTGTTGAAAGAAAGTCTAGGTTGGAACTGTTGCCGTTAAAATACAATGCATATTATTTATTCTGAACTGGAATAAACAGATTGATCACATCACACAGATGTAGACCAGAAAACACACAGTTCTAATGAGAGCATGTCTATTCTGGGCTCTGTTTTTGACAGTGTAACACTGAGGTCAAGCTCAGCCTTGAAACTGTTTCTGTACTTGTTTTTAAGTATGTCAGAGTTGAGAACCCTGACTCACATAGGTATGTGGTGCCAAACTGGACCAGAACATCTACTGCTTTCTCAGTCAGGCAGGAGACCGCTTCCTGCTGTAGATGTGTTTACCTCAAAAAGCATTTTGCAGTTAAGAATTTTTTATTATTTTATTTTAACAGCAACAGTTCCAACCTAGACTAGTTTTCAACAATAATCTATACAGTAAGATGTACAGTAAACCTGATCATTTTTCATCTTCATCTGTACTGTTACTAGGGTAGCTAGCTTGCTGTATCCGTGGCAAGCTTGCTTTGGCGATTGTTAGCTATTAGCTGTGTAGAAGGCCAGGGGATTGATTGAAACATCTACTACTATGAGAGTTAGTTAGTACCCCGGTTATTTCTGCTTGTCATCTGTTATAAAATGACAACAATGCCTTGCCAGCTGACTAACTTTTCCAGGTTTGAAGCATGGTTTCCTGAAGCATTCTGCCCTGTTCTGAAAGAACTCCCTGGGTTTACCATCATGCTGTGGATGTTTGGTCAGGACGTGTTGTTTTATTCATTTGTTTGTTATGAGAGACTCATTACTAAGCACTTCCCCGCACAAAACACACTGTGGGCGCTCCTCGTTATAAGTTTGTATGAAAGAGAGAGAAACTCATCACTGTATATGCGTTTCATGACAATTGAGCTCAGTCAGAACTTGTGGCTAGCATGAGTCCATTTCATGACAGAGGGCGAGTGGGAATAACAAGACAGCGCTGCATTGTGTGTGTTGCGGAGTGATCTTCACGAAATCTGCAGAAAAAAAGATCTGGTAAACTGCGAAGCACACAGGCATCTCCCTCTCATACTAGCGCAGCTGCCAAACTGAGCAGAGAACGCTTCTAAGCAGAGAGTGCACTGAACAGAGAGCGCAGATGCACTTGGCCAAATCAATTCCAGTAATTAATTAAATAATTATACATTTACTCTGACACGTTGCGAACCACCATTAACAGGTCGCGACCCATACTTTAAGAAAGGCTGCCCTATACACTTCTTGATGAACTCAGTCACTGTATCCATGTATTCGTCAATGTTATTCCCAGAACTTATCCCAGTCCGCGTGATCAAAACAATCTTGAAGCATGGATTTGGATTGGTCAGACCAGTGTTGAATAGACCTTAGCATGGGTACTTCCTGTTTGAGTTTCTGCCTATAGGAAGGGATGAGCAAAATGGAGTCGATAAGATTTGCTGAAGGGGGTTGGGAGCGGGCCTTGTAGGCATCCCGGAAGTTTGAGTAGCAGTGGTCCAATGTTTTCCAGAGCGAGTAGTACAGTCAATCTGTTGGTAGAACTTCGGTAGCGTTTTCCTCAAATATGTTTTGTTAAAATCCCCAGCTACAATAAATACGGCCTCAGGGTATGTGGTTTCCAGTTTGCATAAAATCCAGTGTAGTTATTTGAGGGCCGTCGTGGTATAGGCTCGATGGGGAAAATACACGACCGTGACTACAACTGCAGATAATTATCTTGGGATGTAATATGGTCGGCATTTGATTATGAAGTATTCTAGGTCGGATGAACAAAAGGACTTGAGTTTCTGTATATTATCACAATCACACCATGAATAGTTAATCATGAAACATACACACCCGCCTTTCTTCTTCCCGGAGAGTTTTTATTATTGTCTGCACGATGTACTGAGAACCCAGCAGGCTGTATGGACAGGGACAGTATATCCCAAGAAAACCCTGTTTCTGTGAAACAGAGTATGCTACAATCCCCGATGTCTCTCTGGAAGGAGATCCTTGCCCTGAGCTTGTGTACTTTGTTATCCAGAGACTGAATATAAGCGAATAATAGAATCGGAAGTGATGGATGCTGTGCACGCCTCCTGAGTCAGACTAGAAGTCCACTCCGAATACCTCTCCTCCTCCGGCAGTGTTTTGAATGCAGCCTCTGGAATAAGATCAATTGCCCTCGGGGGTACGAACAAAGGATCCAATTCGGGAAAGTCGTATCCCTGGCCGTAATGCTGGTGAGTTACCACCGGTCTGATATCCAAAAGCTATTGCCGGCTGTATGAAATAACACACACAAAAAAAATAATAATGCAAAGTTGCTTCGGAGCAGAACTTCCATAGAGGAGATGATTGAGAGAATTGGAAGCTGGGTATGCTTAGGTGGCCATGATGGTACGAGGGGCAGATCGGGAATGTAGGCAGGACACCAGGGTTAACACCCCTATGATTACTGCCAAGGAATCTTTGGTGACGTCACGAGAGTCAGGACACCGTTTACCATCCCATCCAAAGGACAGCACCCTACACAGAGTAATGTCCCTTATCAGTGCCTAGGGATATTTTTTTTTTTTTTTTTTTAGACCAGAGGATAGAGTGCCTCCTACTAGCCCTCAAACACCACTACAAACAACATCTGGTCTCCCATCCAGGGACTGACCAGGACCAACCATGCTTAGCTTCAGAGCCAAGCCAACAGTGGGATGCATGGTGGTATGCTGCTGGCCATGCTATGTCTCTAGGGGTTGTAAAGACACAGGCTGTGTCCCAAACAGAACCCTATTTCCTACAGAGTGCATTACTTTTTAACAAAGCCCTTATGGTCCTGGTCAAAAGTAGTGCTCTATATAGGGAATAGGGTGCCATTTGGGACTCACACAGTGTGTTTCTTCCTGTGCTCTATAGCACAGGAAAGTGGGACATGAGAATGACTGATACCGGAGTCAGTAAAGAAAGGCAGGCAGCCATTGTGATTGTTCAGGTGTCGCTCAGTAATGTGGCCCTGTATGGAGCACTCATTACCAGGGCCAACCATACACAAAATATATACACACGCATGACTGTTAAAGACACGTGTCGTCGGAGGCTCTGTGTGCTATAATGGCGGATCTAGAGGCAATCCTAAATTTTGTAACAATGCGGGCCGGTAGGTCCTGTATAAACACAAACTCACTTCCTTGACAACTTCCTTCTCAGACGCTTTGGATAAAAGAGTCTGCTAAATGGAATATATAATATAATATGAAGAGTCATTTGATGCCTGAAGAGGTGTTAGTCCAGTACATGTATGTGAGTTGGAGAGAAAGGGTTATAAAGAGTGTTTGTGTGAGTGGTAGAGCGTGAAATTGTAGGTGAATATGAGAATCAGCATTACAGGCAATCTCTCAAGGACAGCGGCACGATTCAGTGGGTCTGACTCATCACTGCAACAAACACGCACACAATATTAATAGCGACAGTGTTTCCCTATATTCTTTTCGGGGCGCTCCTCCACTGCTAAAATCATTGTCACCACTCCAAAAATATGATTTACATTTTTAAAAATAATCTAGTGATAGATACTGTACACACACACACAAATACACACACACAAATACCATTTTTAGTTATATTTTTGGACTGCCCGGCAACAATTTAGCATTGACAGAGCACCCCTAAATGAATATAAGGGAAACTCTCAATGTGTAAGGGATTTCCTACTCTTCTTCCGAAGAGGAGAGGCGAAAGGATCAGAGGACCAATATGCGGCGTGGTAAGTGTCCATGGTTCTTTTTAATACGTAAAGGTACACATGAAAAACTGACTACAAAAACAAGAAATGTGAAAAACCCCAAACAGTCCTATCTGGTGCAGACACAGAGACAGGAACAATCACCCACAAACACACAGTGAAACCCAGGCTACCTAAGTATGATTCTCAATCAGAGACAACTAATGACACCTGCCTCTGATTGAGAACCATACTAGTCCGAAACATAGAAATACCCAAATCATAGAAAAACAAACATAGACTGCCCACCCCAACTCACGCCCTGACCATACTAAATAAAGACAAAACAAAGGAAATAAAGGTCAGAACGTGACACAATGGACATTGAATGTAGGGCTGTAACGATTCAAACGTTTACGACTGCATCGGAACCGCGGACCCTAAACTGAACAGCCCAAGTCAAACTGAGCAATGCGCCCAGCGTCGCACACTGTGCCCAGCTTCGCGAGGTAGGCGGCCTGTTCCTGATCTTGCACATCTTTCGCCACTCGGGCGCCAAAGCGCTGACAAGCAGTTTCAACTCGGTATTTGAGGTTTGGTTCAATAGAACCGGGTCGAATGGACACCAAAAAAAAAATTTTTTTTACGTGCAAAAATGTCAAATAAACTGTTTTTGCTTCGTTATTATGGGGCATTGTGTGTAGATTGAGGTAAAACAAACAAAGTAATCTATTTTAGAATAAGGCTGTAACGTAACAAAATGTGGAAAAAGTGAAGGGGTCTGAATACTTTCCGAATGCACTGTATGTGTATGGTGTATGTACTGTGTGTAAATTATGTACACTACATGACCTAAAGTATGTGGACACCTGCTTGTCGAACATCTCATTCCAAAATCATGGGCATTAATATGGAGTTGGTTCCCCTTTGCTGCTACAAACTGAGCAGAGAACGCTTCTAAGCAGAGAGTGCACTGAACAGAGAGCGCAGATGCACTTGGCCAAATCAATTCCAGTAATTAATTAAATAATTATACATTTACTCTGACACGTTGCGAACCACCATTAACAGGTCGCGACCCATACTTTAAGAAAGGCTGCCCTATACACTTCTTGATGAACTCAGTCACTGTATCCATGTATTCGTCAATGTTATTCCCAGAACTTATCCCAGTCCGCGTGATCAAAACAATCTTGAAGCATGGATTTGGATTGGTCAGACCAGTGTTGAATAGACCTTAGCATGGGTACTTCCTGTTTGAGTTTCTGCCTATAGGAAGGGATGAGCAAAATGGAGTCGATAAGATTTGCTGAAGGGGGGTTGGGAGCGGGCCTTGTAGGCATCCCGGAAGTTTGAGTAGCAGTGGTCCAATGTTTTCCAGAGCGAGTAGTACAGTCAATCTGTTGGTAGAACTTCGGTAGCGTTTTCCTCAAATATGTTTTGTTAAAATCCCCAGCTACAATAAATACGGCCTCAGGGTATGTGGTTTCCAGTTTGCATAAAATCCAGTGTAGTTATTTGAGGGCCGTCGTGGTATAGGCTCGATGGGGAAAATACACGACCGTGACTACAACTGCAGATAATTATCTTGGGATGTAATATGGTCGGCATTTGATTATGAAGTATTCTAGGTCGGATGAACAAAAGGACTTGAGTTTCTGTATATTATCACAATCACACCATGAATAGTTAATCATGAAACATACACACCCGCCTTTCTTCTTCCCGGAGAGTTTTTATTATTGTCTGCACGATGTACTGAGAACCCAGCAGGCTGTATGGACAGGGACAGTATATCCCAAGAAAACCCTGTTTCTGTGAAACAGAGTATGCTACAATCCCCGATGTCTCTCTGGAAGGAGATCCTTGCCCTGAGCTTGTGTACTTTGTTATCCAGAGACTGAATATAAGCGAATAATAGAATCGGAAGTGATGGATGCTGTGCACGCCTCCTGAGTCAGACTAGAAGTCCACTCCGAATACCTCTCCTCCTCCGGCAGTGTTTTGAATGCAGCCTCTGGAATAAGATCAATTGCCCTCGGGGGTACGAACAAAGGATCCAATTCGGGAAAGTCGTATCCCTGGCCGTAATGCTGGTGAGTTACCACCGGTCTGATATCCAAAAGCTATTGCCGGCTGTATGAAATAACACACACAAAAAAAATAATAATGCAAAGTTGCTTCGGAGCAGAACTTCCATAGAGGAGATGATTGAGAGAATTGGAAGCTGGGTATGCTTAGGTGGCCATGATGGTACGAGGGGCAGATCGGGAATGTAGGCAGGACACCAGGGTTAACACCCCTATGATTACTGCCAAGGAATCTTTGGTGACGTCACGAGAGTCAGGACACCGTTTACCATCCCATCCAAAGGACAGCACCCTACACAGAGTAATGTCCCTTATCAGTGCCTAGGGATATTTTTTTTTTTTAGACCAGAGGATAGAGTGCCTCCTACTAGCCCTCAAACACCACTACAAACAACATCTGGTCTCCCATCCAGGGACTGACCAGGACCAACCATGCTTAGCTTCAGAGCCAAGCCAACAGTGGGATGCATGGTGGTATGCTGCTGGCCATGCTATGTCTCTAGGGGTTGTAAAGACACAGGCTGTGTCCCAAACAGAACCCTATTTCCTACAGAGTGCATTACTTTTTAACAAAGCCCTTATGGTCCTGGTCAAAAGTAGTGCTCTATATAGGGAATAGGGTGCCATTTGGGACTCACACAGTGTGTTTCTTCCTGTGCTCTATAGCACAGGAAAGTGGGACATGAGAATGACTGATACCGGAGTCAGTAAAGAAAGGCAGGCAGCCATTGTGATTGTTCAGGTGTCGCTCAGTAATGTGGCCCTGTATGGAGCACTCATTACCAGGGCCAACCATACACAAAATATATACACACGCATGACTGTTAAAGACACGTGTCGTCGGAGGCTCTGTGTGCTATAATGGCGGATCTAGAGGCAATCCTAAATTTTGTAACAATGCGGGCCGGTAGGTCCTGTATAAACACAAACTCACTTCCTTGACAACTTCCTTCTCAGACGCTTTGGATAAAAGAGTCTGCTAAATGGAATATATAATATAATATGAAGAGTCATTTGATGCCTGAAGAGGTGTTAGTCCAGTACATGTATGTGAGTTGGAGAGAAAGGGTTATAAAGAGTGTTTGTGTGAGTGGTAGAGCGTGAAATTGTAGGTGAATATGAGAATCAGCATTACAGGCAATCTCTCAAGGACAGCGGCACGATTCAGTGGGTCTGACTCATCACTGCAACAAACACGCACACAATATTAATAGCGACAGTGTTTCCCTATATTCTTTTCGGGGCGCTCCTCCACTGCTAAAATCATTGTCACCACTCCAAAAATATGATTTACATTTTTAAAAATAATCTAGTGATAGATACTGTACACACACACACAAATACACACACACAAATACCATTTTTAGTTATATTTTTGGACTGCCCGGCAACAATTTAGCATTGACAGAGCACCCCTAAATGAATATAAGGGAAACTCTCAATGTGTAAGGGATTTCCTACTCTTCTTCCGAAGAGGAGAGGCGAAAGGATCAGAGGACCAATATGCGGCGTGGTAAGTGTCCATGGTTCTTTTTAATACGTAAAGGTACACATGAAAAACTGACTACAAAAACAAGAAATGTGAAAAACCCCCAAACAGTCCTATCTGGTGCAGACACAGAGACAGGAACAATCACCCACAAACACACAGTGAAACCCAGGCTACCTAAGTATGATTCTCAATCAGAGACAACTAATGACACCTGCCTCTGATTGAGAACCATACTAGTCCGAAACATAGAAATACCCAAATCATAGAAAAACAAACATAGACTGCCCACCCCAACTCACGCCCTGACCATACTAAATAAAGACAAAACAAAGGAAATAAAGGTCAGAACGTGACACAATGGACATTGAATGTAGGGCTGTAACGATTCAAACGTTTACGACTGCATCGGAACCGCGGACCCTAAACTGAACAGCCCAAGTCAAACTGAGCAATGCGCCCAGCGTCGCACACTGTGCCCAGCTTCGCGAGGTAGGCGGCCTGTTCCTGATCTTGCACATCTTTCGCCACTCGGGCGCCAAAGCGCTGACAAGCAGTTTCAACTCGGTATTTGAGGTTTGGTTCAATAGAACCGGGTCGAATGGACACCAAAACACATTTGAGACAATATTTTACTCTAATAGAGAAGTTCGCTTTTTTTTAACAATACCCGTTGTATGTCTCAACTACACAAATTGCACGCAGGGCGGACACGACTAAAAACACCAGAATCAATGAACATTGATTCTAGAAAATGAATGCTAAGTTTGTCCCAAATACAGGTGTGCCAAGCTTGTCGCGTCATACCCAAGAAGACTCAAGGCTGTAATCACTGCCAAAAGTGCTTCAACAGCGTACAGTATTCCTGTTTGAAAATTTTTTTTACGTGCAAAAATGTCAAATAAACTGTTTTTGCTTCGTTATTATGGGGCATTGTGTGTAGATTGAGGTAAAACAAACAAAGTAATCTATTTTAGAATAAGGCTGTAACGTAACAAAATGTGGAAAAAGTGAAGGGGTCTGAATACTTTCCGAATGCACTGTATGTGTATGGTGTATGTACTGTGTGTAAATTATGTACACTACATGACCTAAAGTATGTGGACACCTGCTTGTCGAACATCTCATTCCAAAATCATGGGCATTAATATGGAGTTGGTTCCCCTTTGCTGCTACAACAGGCTCCAACAGTCATTGAAATGAAAGTTAGTCACGGAACATCGAAAATTCCAAAAGCATTCTTTGCTTATTTTGACGGCAAGGAAATATAATCAATTTGAAGACCGCATAAGCCTGTGGGGGGAAATGAGTTTGACACCTCTGGGGTAGAGCAAGAGCAGGGTGAAGAGAGAGAGGAGCAGGAGAGCCTCATTTAATTTTCATACCAATACCGGCCCACAAATCAAAACAACGGCGATTCTCCTGATTGACCTCTCTCCGCAACATCCCACTGGGCAAAAACTGGTTGAATCAACGCTGTTTCCACATAATTCCCACATCACTTCACAGCATTGTCTTTTTTTCATCCAACTTGTAACCTAAAACCAATGACATGGTGAAATGTTTTGCTGACTTCCCATTGAATTCACATTGGTTGACAACTCAACTAAATGTAAATCAAAACTAGAAGTTGAACTGATGTCTGTGCCCTGAGGGCTGATTCTCTCTCTCCTCACTTCTAGGTTGTTTCCATGTGACCAGAATGTGTGAGAGAGAGACAGAGAGACATACTTTCAGCCCCAGAGAGAGAGAGAGATAGGACAGGCTTCTAGCCCCAAAGAGAATCTATGTCAACAGCAATCGCTGAAAAATCCTCTGCGGTATCATTAACAGCAAACATTTCCTCAGTGAAAACATTGTAAAATCAATGTACAGAAACAGCAAGTGCGCAGTTAAAATTGGCAATAAACACACAGATTTCTTTCCTCAGAGCCGAAGGGTGAGACAAGGATGCAGCAAGAGCCCCACCCTTTTCAACGTTTATATCAATGAATTGCTGATGTCACTAGAACAGTCTGCAGCACCTGGCCTCACCTTACTGGACTCTGAAATCGAATGTCTACTGTTTGCTGATGATCTGGTGCTTCTGTCCCCAACCAAGAATGGCTTACAGCAGCACCTAGATATTCCTCACAGATTCTATTAGACCCTGACAGTGAATCTCAGTAAGACAAAATAATGGTATTAAAAAAAAGGTCCAGTTGCCAGGACAACAAATACAAATTATATCTAGACTAGGGTGACCAGACGTCCCCGTTTTCCGGGGACAGTCCCCGTTTTTGGTGGCCTGTCCCCAGCTGGAGCTGTCCCCTGAAATGTCCCCGTTTTTAACTGTGCTTTAAACAGTTTAACAGTTTAACAGCCCGCAAAGTGAAATATTTTACTTGGCAAGAAAGACCGGGCAGCAGAGCCTTCCCAGGTTGACGTCTCAATCGCGTTGTGCTTGTTTGTCCAGCAGAAGGGGCTGCTCGCTATAGCAGCTTCATTCACTCTTCTTCTACTAACTACTTGCTCGCGATAGTTTTAGAGAAAACTGCTGTGGAAAACTAGGCCAGAAGCTAGCAAGTGTCAAGTGAATCCACAACATCACCAGAAACGTATTTTCAAGCCAGGTAAGTTAAAATCGTTTAAGATATTAGCTAGTGATGTTATATCACAATTTATTATATAGATAGATGATCTGCTCTATAAGGTTTTAAATAGCTAACGTTAGCTAGCATAACCTATGTAGACTAACATTAAGTTAGCTAGCTACTGTTATGTTAGCTAGGTTAAAAAAAATGTTCACATGTAAACATGCAGTGGACGGGCTATTTTGAAAATATGATTATATTAAATGAATGCACAATTAATTCTGAGAATATTTTTTGTAGATTACAATTTTAATGGTTTGGCATTATAATAAGAAGTGTGAAAATATATTTAGAAATGTTCATGGATAGCATTAGTAGTGGAGAGGAAGAAGAGTGAAGGAGACAAGAGGAGGAAAGGTAAAGATATGGTTACAGAGCCTGCCAATTTGTTGTTCCAAACAATGTTTTTGAGATAAAATACAAAAATGAGGCAAACAATGGGAATCTGTTAACCAAAGTATTTTATCTAATAGTATGCTGTTTATTAATACAGATTGGAGAGAAAGGAGAAGGAAAAATTAAGGGAGAAAAAAAGAGTAAAGCAAGGAGAGTGGAGAAGAGTGAGGTGGAAAGGTGAAGAGAAGGAATGGAAGACGAGTGAAGAAAAGAGGAGGAGAAAGATTGGAGGAGAAGAAAAAGTTGAGTGTAAGAAGAGTGACACAAGGAGAGTGAAGAAGAACAGACAGAGGAGATACAAAGACTCTCTCCAAGAAACGGAAATGCACTTTTTATGAAAAACAAGAGAGAATTTCCATTTATATGCTCAGGTCAAGACGATAGAATGGTTCACTGCACCCTTTGTAATTCCTCTCTTTCAATTGGCATCCGGAGAAGAATGGCAGTGGTAGAACATCAGCAGACTAAAAAGCATAAAGCCTCTCTGATTGCCCATGTTGGTGTGCCCTCTGTCACCACATTCTTCAAGAAGGTAGAGCCTTCCCAAGAAGAATATGGTTTAGCTGTGCAGGAGGGTGTCTTTGCATACCACACTATGTGACACATACATAGTTACAGATCTACGGACAGCACAGCACAACTGACACGGAAGCTTTGTGAGCCAAAGTTAGCATGTGCTTGGACAAAATGTGACGCCATAGTGAGTAACGTCACATTTTGCAACATGGGCAACTACTTTGCTAACACAGGATCTAGACCAGGTTGAATTTGTGTCCCTGTCCATTGATGCGTCCAATCATGGACATGTAAAGCTGCTGCCAGTAGTAGTCAGATATGTAAGATATATGATGGCAGCACATCTGTGGAAACATAACTGCTTGATTGTGTTGAATTGAATGGAGAAACAGCAGAGGAGATTGCAGCTGAGGTCCTGGTGGTCATCCAAAAATGTAACCTGGAAAATATTATCTGCCGACAACAAATACCAACTTTGGAGGACTGAATAGGCTGGGGAGGGTCAATGTCCATACCAAAGTTAAAAATGCTCTGCCGCGGGAGGCTTAGGTTGTCCTGCCCACATCATTCATAACACGGCCAGACAGCTTTGGATATGATGTTGACTACCTACTCACAAAGATATTTGGATATGTTTATATTTTTACCGTCAGAGTAGAAAGACTGAAGAATTTTTGTGAGTTTGTTGGCCAGGAGTACCATAACATTTTAGGACACAGCAATGTTCGCTGGATATCCATGCTCCCTGTTCTAGAAAGAGTGCTGAAAATATATGTGCCATTGACAAATGCCCAGTTGTCCTGTGAACAATGTTCGAAGATCCACTGACTGACCTTTGCCTGGCCTTTGTCCCTGGAAACTTGACCGTATTCAGTGACACGATCAAGATGCTTGGCCAGGACCACTGTGCTGTGGAGTCCGCTGCAATTCTGAGAAACGTTGAGGCAAAATTCACTGTAAGACGTGATGACAACTTCATTCCAGTTTTGGTCAGAGGACTTCTGAAAGAGCTAGCGGACAATGGAGCCATGTCGAAAGATAGCTTTCTCAAAACATCCCAATCATTCTTCACTATGGCTGTGAACTACTTGCAAGCATGGGGAAAGCACACAGATAATCTAAAATATCTACATTGTCTCCTTTTAAAAAGGCAACCTCTGCGTGAAGAGATCCAGAAAGCAGCAGGCACACTGCAGGAAAAATGCCCCAATGTGACCATCAATGAGGATGCATTGTGTGACGAGGTTTCTGGCCTGCAAGAGTTCCTAAAGGGGGATCGCTTGAAGAATGGAAAATATCAGAGACACCGTTTAGTCAGAGATGGAGCTCGGTGGTTAACCACTTCAAAGAGAACGACATCTCACACACTAACCTGGCTAGATTAGTGTCTGTTGTCATGTGCTTACCTGGAAGTAATGCACCAGTCGAGAGACTGTTCTCCAAAATTAATGATCTATGGACAGCAGCAAGAAATAGGTTCACTGTTCCTACCACCAAGGCCATGCTTATTGTGAAGATAAACTTCAACCTCCACTGCCAGGAGTACATGGAGAAGCTTGCCAAAGACGGAGCAATCCTGATGAAGATACATTCATTCTGAGAAATATACAGATTAGGTTGGTATAAGTATATTACGTAGGTACCAATCTCATCAGCATCTTATTTCTTTATTATGTTAAGTATTTCACATGTACTATTGTCTGTTTCATTTAAATTTTGCTCATGTTCTCTTCTGCTCTTAGTCTACCAGGACCACTGAATGGCTGTTCAGATCGGACAGTTCTGTCTTGTCTGTAGTGTTTCTGTAATATAGTTGTTTTCTCTATCACAGTCTGCCTGTTAGACTAAATACATGAAACCGGAATTGTCCCCCTTTTTTATTTCATAGTTAACAACATTGGATATTTTAATTATATATTGACCACCGAACTGGAAATGTCCCCGGTTTTCATTTCAAATATCAAATCAAATCAAATTTTATTTGTCACATACACATGGTTAGCAGATGTTAATGCGAGTTTAGCGAAATGCTTGTGCTTCTAGTTCCGACAATGCAGTAATAACCAACAAGTAATCTAACTAACAATTCCTAAACTACTGTCTTATACACAGTGTAAGGGGATAAAGAATATGTACATAAGGATATATGAATGAGTGATGGTACAGAGCAGCATAGGCAAGATACAGTAGATGGTATCGAGTACAGTATATACATATGAGATGAGTATGTAAACAAAGTGGCATAGTTAAAGTGGCTAGTGATACATGTATTACCTAAGGATTCAGTCGATGATATAGAGTACAGTATATACGTATGCATATGAGATGAATAATGTAGGGTAAGTAACATTATATAAGGTAGCATTGTTTAAAGTGGCTAGTGATATATTTACATCATTTCCCATCAATTCCCATTATTAAAGTGGCTGGAGTTGAGTCAGTGTCAGTGTGTTGGCAGCAGCCACTCAATGTTAGTGGTGGCTGTTTAACAGTCTGATGGCCTTGAGATAGAAGCTGTTTTTCAGTCTCTCGGTCCCAGCTTTGATGCACCTGTACTGACCTCGCCTTCTGGATGATAGCGGGGTGAACAGGCAGTGGCTCGGGTGGTTAATGTCCTTGATGATCTTTATGGCCTTCCTGTAACATCGGGTGGTGTAGGTGTTCTAATGAACTCGCACACCGAATCAGCGTATTTGTCAATGTTGTTATCTGACGCAATACGAAACATGTCCCAGTCCACGTGATGGAAGCAGTCTTGGAGTGTGGAGTCAGCTTGGTCGGACCAGCGTTGGACAGACCTCAGCGTGGGAGCTTCTTGTTTTAGTTTTTGTCTGTAGGCAGGTATCAGCAAAATGGAGTCGTGGTCAGCTTTTCCGAAAGGGGGGCGGGGCAGGGCCTTATATGCGTCGCGGAAGTTAGAGTAACAGTGATCCAAGGTTTTTGCACCCCTGGTTGCACAATCGATATGCTGATAAAATTTAGGGAGTCTTGTTTTCAGATTAGCCTTGTTAAAATCCCCAGCAACAATGAATGCAGCCTCCGGATAAATGGTTTCCAGTTTGCAAAGAGTTCAATAAAGTTCGTTCAGAGCCATCGATGTGTCTGCTTGGGGGGGAATATATACGGCTGTGATTATAATCGAAGAGAATTCTCTTGGTAAATAATGCGGTCTACATTTGATTGTGAGGAATTCTAAATCAGGTGAACAGAAGGATTTGAGTTCCTGTATGTTTCTTTCATCGCACCATGTCTCGTTATCCATAAGGCATACGCCCCCACCCCTCTTCTTACCAGAAAGGTGTTTGTTTCTTTCGGCGCGATGCGTGGAGAAACCCGTTGGCTGCACCGCTTCGGATAGCGTCTCTCCAGTGAGCCATGTTTCCGTGAAGCACAGAACGTTACAGTCTCTGATGTCCCTCTGGAATGCTACCCTTGCTCGGATTTCATCAACCTTGTTGTCAAGAGACTGGACATTGGCAAGAAGAATGCTAGGGAGTGGTGCACGGCGTGCCCGTCTCCGGAGTCTGACCAGAAGACCGCCTCGTTTCCCTCTTTTACGGAGTCGTTTTTTTTTGGGTCGCTGCATGCGATCCATTCCGTTGTCCTGTTTGTAAGGCAGAACACAGGATCCGCGTCGCGAAAAACATATTCTTGGTCGTACTGATGGTGAGTTGACGCTGATCTTATATACAGTAGTTCTTCTCGACTGTATGTAATGAAACCTAAGATGACCTGGGGTACTAATGTAAGAAATAACACGTAAAAAAACAAAAAAACTGCATAGTTTCCTAGGAACGTGAAGCGAAGCGGCCATCTCTGTCGGCGCCGGAGAGGCGGCCATCTCTGTCGGCGCCGGATTTCAGAAATCTGGTCACCTTAATATAGACACTGTTGCCCTAGAACACGCAATGAATTATACCTACCTTGGCCTAAACATCAACACCACAGGTAACTTCCACAAGGCTGTGAACGATCTAAGAGACAAGGCAAGAAGGGCCTGCTATGCCATCAAAAGGAACATAACACTTGAGATCCCAGAATTCACAAAATGGGACACCCAATTGAAACTGCATCCAGAAGTTTGCAAAAATATACTTTGTATACAATGCTAAACACCAAACAATGCATGCAGAGCAGAATTATACCCACCAGTTATCAAAATCCCCAAAAGTGCTGTTAAATTCTACAACGCCCTAAAAAGGAAGCGATGCCCACACAAAGCCCTCACCTACAGAGAGATTAAAATAGAGAACAGTCCCCTAAGCCAGGTGGTTCTGGGGCTCTGTTCACAAACACGAACAGACCCCACAGAGCACCAAGCCAGAAACACAATCAGAGCCAACCAAATTATGAGGAAGGAAAAAGATAACTATTTGACACACTGCAAAGAATCAACCAAAAAAACGGAGCAAATTGAGAGTACAGTCATGGCAAAAAGTTGAGAATGACACAAATATACATTTTCACAAAGACTGCTGCCTCAGTTGGTATGATGGCAATTTGCATATACTCCAGAATGTTATGAAGAGTGATCAGATGAATTGCAATTAATTGCAAAGTCCCTCTTTGTCATGCAAAAGAACTGAATCCCCCAAAAACATTTCCACTGTATTTCAGCCCTGCCACAAAAGGACCAGCTGACATCATGTCAACACAGGTGTGAGTGTTGACGAGGACAAGGCTCGAGACCACTCTGTCATGCTGATTGAGTTTGAATAACAGACTGGAAGCTTTAAAAGGAGGGTGGTGCTTGGAATCATTGTTCTTCCTCGGTCATTCATGGTTACCTGCAAGGAAACAAGTGCCGTCATCATTGCTTTGCACAAAAAGGGCTTCACAGGCAAGGATATTGCTGCCAGTAAGATTGCACGTAAATCAACCATTTATCGGATCATCAAGAACTTCAAGGAGAGCGGTTCAATTGTTGTGAAGAAGGCTTCAAGGCACCCAAGAAAGTCCAGCATGCACCAGGACTGTCTCCTAACGTTGATTCAGCTGCGGGATCGGGGCACCGAGCTTGCTCAGAGCTTGCTCAGGAATGGCAGCAGGCAGGTGAGAGTGCACCTGCACGCACAGTGAGGCAAAGATTTTTGGAGGATGGCCTGGTGTCAAGAAGGGCAGGAAAGAAGCCACTTCTCTCCAGGAAAAACATCAGGGACACACTGATATTCTGCAAAAGGTACAGGGATTGAACTGTTGAGGACTGGGGTAAAGTCATTTTCTCTAATGAATCCCTTTTCTGATTGTTTGGGGCATGCGGAAAAAAAAGCTTGTCCGGAGAAGACAAGGTGAGCGCTACCATCAGTCCTGTGTCATGCCAACAATAAAGTATCCTGAGACCATTCATGTGTGGGGTTGCTTCTCAGCCAAGGGAGTGGGCTCACTCACAAATTTGCCTAAGAACACAGCCATGAATAAAGAATGGTACCAACACATCCTCCGACAGCAACTTCTCCCAACCATCCAGGAACAGTTTGGTGACAAACAATGTCTTTTTCAGCATGATGGAGCACCTTACCATAAGGCAATAGTGATAACTAAGTGAACAAAACATCAACATTTTGGGTCCATGGCCAGGAAACTCCCCAGACCTTAATCACATTGAGAACCTGTGGTCAATCCTCAAGAGGCGGGTGGACAAACAAAACCCCACGAATTTTGACAAACTCCAAGCATTGATTATGCAAGAATGGGTGGCCATCAGTGTGGATGTGGCCCAGAAGTTAATTGACAGCATGCCTGGGCGGATTGCAGGGGTCTTGAAAAAGAAGGGTCAACACTGCAAATATTGACTCTTTGTATCAAGTTCATGTAGTTGTCAATAAAAGCCTTTGACACTTGTGAAATGCTTGTAATTATACTTCAGTATTTCATAGTAAAATCTGACAAAAAATATCTAAAGACACTGAAGCAGCAAACTTTGTGGAAATGAATATGTGTCATTCTCAATTTTTGGCCATATACAGTGGTAAAATACCTGCCCACTGAGACTGACCGGAAATTAAGAAAATCCTTGACTACGTACAGACTTAGTGAGAATAGCCTTGCTATTGAGAGAGGTCACCATAGGCAGACATATATGTGTCTACTGTCCACAAAATGAGGTGGAAACTGAACTGCATGTATGATCACATTAGAGACATATTTCCCACTGATCACACAGACCCACAAAGAATTTGAAAACAAATCCAACATTAATTGTAAGCATTTCACTGTAATGTCTACACCTATTGTATTCGGCACATGTGACAAATTCAATTTGATTTGATAAACTTCTATATCTGTAAGATGAAATTCCACAATGTGCAATCAATAGCAACATGATTTGTGTACCATTTCCATGAGAAATGGGCAAACAGTTGAGCGCAAACATTGTAAATACCACCAATAGTTATCTGTTTATCTTCTCCCACTATCTTCATACTACAACTATTTTCATATTGCTAAAACACTTTACATAGCTGACAATATAACTCTTTAAATGTCTATCTTTTTAAAACCTTTGAGTGCAGTGTCTACTGTTCATTTTTTATTTAAAAAAATGTATGTTGTTAGCCTAGTTTTTTCTCACTTATGTTTGTTTTGGTTATATGCTTTGGCAATCTAAAAAGATGGTTCCCATGCCAATAAAGCCCCTTTGAATTGAAATAATTTTGAGAGAGAAGCTACTCAAATGCCGTGGGCCCGTTTCCAGCCCTCTTCCAGACAGTCGCCCCCGACACAAAGGGCGCATTTAGCCCGCTGCCCAAACACGCATTTCCCGTCTAAACGCAGGGGGATAACCGCCCGGCTCCAGGAGTCAAGGGAGAGGGGCCACACAGCATCTGCCCCTTTTCTGATTTTAGTCTTTAAATCAGGTTGGGGAATATGGAATTGGATAAATTGTAGTTAATATCTAGGGCGAAATTAGACTGGTCTTAGCGCGAGCAACGACATTAAAACCAGGAGTGCGAGAGACATTCACAGACGGACCCCCAGAAGACGTAGCTGTGACGGCTATGCCATGCAACAAGTGGCTGTCGCTCTCACGACACAGGGAAGACCGCCGGCAAGATAACGGGTCACCGGGTCAATAACAATGAAATGAATCATTACATATTGTATCACATGCAAATGTGAGTACAGGCAGATAACGTGGATAGCAATAATGCTATTTACGTTATTAGCAAACGTAACGGGCTGAAACCTGATTAGCTATGTGCTAGCTAAATCAAAGTAGGTTCAAGGCCAAGTGGTATTATTCTGTCGACAATAAATTGTTAATACATTCATTGACAAAATAAAACGCAAATATCGACATTAGAAACATCACCGGATTTACCTTGTTTATTTCCTCGCATCTCTCCCTTTGTTGAGCTTTGAGTAATCCAAAGGCTTTCCCTCCTGCAAGAAAATAGATCGGACGTTAGCTCGCTAGAGTAGTCTAATTTCATCCCGTTAGCTAGCTGGTCTACTATCGAGCTAGCCCTTGCATGCTCCATTGCGGAGAGTGGCGTGCGTTCCATTCCAACAGGCAATACAGAACTAGCTGACAATAGATTGCAAACGCTAAGCTAGCCCTTTTAGCTTGATAGATAATCCCCCCCAAAAAAAATATCCCACTCGGATAACGTTATTTGCAATTACCTTGAAATTTCTGATTCACAGGCATTGTGGAGTGAGTTTGATATAGTGAGATGGGGAAGGAGAAATCAGCGGACAGCAGCTCGCTGGTCTTCTTCCCTTCGCGGGGTATTGCCCTGTGTGGTATGGCTGTGGCGCGCTGCGGTGACAGTGGCTCCGTTTTTTATAGTTCAGTGAGTGGGTCAGTCAATTCACAGCAAGTGATGCTCTGGCTCGCCAGAAATAAAAGTGATTCTTGGTTACCCTCGTGTGGTAAATTAAAGAACTGCAAGTGTAAGGCACACAATCTGCTTTCAAAATAAAACAGATCTGAAACCAACCCTGACATGTACAGACCTACCTAAGACCTATTTGTGGATGTCTGAGATTTGAAGCAACATTTTCACAAACCAATTATACTGATCAGAATTAAAGTCCATACGCCCCAAGTTGTAAACGTATTACACTTTTATTGATATTAATACAAAAAAATGCTTTTCATTGTTTTTATTTGACTGCATACATTTGCATGTGTGCTTTTATACAGTTTATCTATGGCTTTGGCAAAGGCTGATCCAATTTTTCCAATAGTTTGTGAACACTGCAGCAGCATCATCATGTCAAATCAAAGTTGATTGGTTGTGTACAAAGATTTGCAGATGTTATTGCAAGTGCAGCAAAATGCCATTTTTTTTAATGAAGAAATATCCGAATGAGCAATGTCAGAGACCAAAATATAAATACATATACATGTAATGTATAGAAATAATATATACATAATATATAATATAATATATATAATATATATATATATACTCCATACTGTCTATACACACTATTATATATATATATATATATATATATATATATATATATATATATATATATATATATATATATATATAATAGTGTGTATAGACAGTATGGAGTGTATGAATAGAAAAGGTGTACCGCTGTAGTTATATAGGATGAGCCATGACTAGAATACATATAAAGTGGGTAAAACAGTATGTAAACATTATTAAAGTGACCAGTGTTCAATGATACTATTTACATAGGGCATCTGTCTCTAAGGTGCAGGGTAGAGTACTGGGTGGTAGACGGCTAGAACAGTGACTCAGGTTCAGGGCAGTGTCCAAAGGCCGGCTAGTGATGACTGTTCAACAGTTTGATGGACTGGAGATAGAAGCTGTTTCTCAGTCTCTCAGTCCAAGCTTTGATACACCTGTACTGTTTCTGTCTTCTAGATGGTAGCGGGGAGAAATTGCCTAAATCATACTGCACTCACAATATATTTTTTGCTGTCTTCTGGCCAGAGAACTGCAAGAAAAGCGATAGAGGGATTATTATTATATAACAATAACTTTATTGGCACTGTAGTTACATAATTTGAGCACAATCTTTACTTAATTTTACCAGAACTAAAAAGTTAAAAACCAAGCCCCCCCCTCCCCCCCGATGCCCCACACAGCAGCATAGCTCTGGGGTCTGCACAACCTGCCCCTGCATCTGATGCTTTCTCATTTTCCACACTGCCATTTTTGCCTGCCTCAAAAAGTAGTTAGCAGTTCCTATGCCTGTCTGCTACAGTGAACCTAGGCCCTACAACATATAGGTCTAGTGTCAGCCCCAAACCTAGCCGGTACACCACCATTCCAGGACAGAAAACAGCCCTGCCAGCCTGGAACAAAGGAAAAACAAATGCTTCACTGTCTCCTCCCCACAAAAAGGATACCACCTCCCTACCGATGACATATGTGACATGTGTCTGTTCGTAGAGACAGCCCCATGAAAGAGAGAGAGATGATGGTTTACAGTGGACTGAACAGTTAAAAAAAGGAGAATTACAAGAATTATAAACAGGTCTTACCAAGTCTCTCTCTATCTCTCTGAGTTTGGATGTGGTGAGGTTGATAAGTAAAAGTTATCAGGCAGCTCAGTCTTTCATCCCTATGGATGTGGCCAAAGATATGCTCTTTGTTGCTCTCATCTGGACAGTAAGGAACACAGTCACTTAAATACACCTGTGTCTAGACATAAGTCTCAATGGGAAGGATCCTGAGTCCTATGTCTTTTTTGCCATGGTTCTAGCTTGGTATGTCTAGGTGAGCAGAAGTGAAAATGGGGGAATGCAGGTTGGGCCATATCAGAGGTCAAAATGGGGAATGCAGGTTGGGCCATGTCGGAGGTCAAAATGGGGGCCAGAGGCTACATTTGAAACCATTTCAAATAAATCTTTATTCATTGATTGTTGAAGAATATAACAGGTTTGGCTTCATTATTCCATCTCGCTCACAATCCTTCAGGCATCTTACTTAACTCTTACATAAACACACCTGATTCTCAAATAAGAATAAAGTGTGGTGTCTGACACTGCCAGGCTACCTAGGGGATAAGTGGGGATGTAGCCTTATATCATTCACAGACAGCAGGTTGACACATCACTCTGTGTAGACATGTAGACACATTCTTCATATAACTTGTGTACACAAAACATCATGATTGATGATGTATCAATTTATAAACCTATGCAGTCATATAGGCTTGTAAGCCCTAGAATGACAACAAAACAATTTGAACCAGTGAGTTATAACAGTTCTTTCATGTTTCAGAAATATAAACCACATCTGTAACTTATAAAAACTTTAAAACTCCCCCAAACACTCCTTAGAAAAATGCCTCTCTGGCCACCCATCTGGTTTTCAAAACAATTAACATTCCCTTGAACATGCCTTGAAGATGTTCCTGGTTGGGCCATCAGATCGTTAGACACTAGCCTGGCAAATGGCTACCCTCAGGCAGTGACTGACAGACGACTTAAATTTGTGGTTGGTCTGAGCAGGAACTGTCACAATCCAGTCAGAGGGTTAACATGATGTCACACCCTGATGTGTTTCACCTGTCTTGTGCTTGTCCCCACTCCCCACCAGGTGTCTTCCATCTGTTCCCATTATCCGCTGTGTACTTATACCGGTGGTTTCTGTTTGTAAGTTGCCAGTTCGTCTTGTCTCGTCAAACCTGTCAGCGTGTTTTTCTATACTCCTGGTTTTCTAGTCTTCCCGGTTCATTCCTTTTCTGGCTGCCCTGATCCCGTTTGCTATACCATTCTACCTGCCCTGACCTCAAGCCCACCTGCTGTCCTGTACCCATCTGACTGACCTGGTTCACAAACTTATCCAGAGCGACTTACAAATTGGTGAATTCACCTTCTGACATCCAGTGGAACAGCCACTTTACAATAGTGCATCTAAATCATTTAAGGGAGGGGGGGTGAGAAGGATTACTTATCCTATCCTAGGTATTCCTTGAAGAGGTGGGGTTTCAGGTGTCTCCGGAAGGTGGTGATTAACTCCGCTGTCCTGGCGTCGTGAGGGAGTTTGTTCCACCATTGGGGGGCCAGAGCAGCGAACAGTTGTCTCCTGCGTCTGACTCCACACCCACGACACCCGGAGCATTACAGCTGCTTTCTCGCCTCCGAAGAACCATGGAAGTCCCCAACGCCTGCATTCCCGAGAGGATCCGAAGTCACCTGTGCCTCCTCGGGAATAATCAGGGATGGGCAACTTTTTTACTCCAGAGCCTATGCAACTGGGTAGGGCTAGATTGTCGCCTAATGAACGATTACGCAGGCTGAGCTCTAACAGTTGCCTGTATTGTGGTGCTACACGGCATTACATACCCACCTTTCCAGTAAAAGACCAGGCTCATCAGTAGGTACGAGTACGCTGGTGGGCCATACTGGGAGTCTTCTAACTCCTATTACTCGTACCCTGTTCCATGTCATCCTGCTGTGGGGTGATCATCTTTTTTTTATTTGCCGCGCTGCAAATTCCCTGTTTTTTTGCCCAAGTGGGACGCAACTGTCCCACCTATCTGTAAGAAGTTTGAAGGATGACATGGAAAGGGGTACGAGTAATAGGAGTTAGAAGTCTCTCAGTATGGCCCACCAGCGTATTGATTGTTTCACCACAGCCCCCATCCTCATCCATCCGGACCCGTCCCGTCAGTTCGTGGTGATGGTTGCACCCCTGCGATTTCACTTTTCATCTCCTGAATTCCGCTGAGAGGAACTATAACGTTGGTAAACGGACTCTTCTTGCGGTCAAGATGGCGCTGGAGGAGTGGAGGCACTGGTTTGAAGGGGCAGAACACCCATTCTTAGTTTGGACTGACCATAAGAATCTTCAATATCTCCCCACTGCCAAATGCCTCAAATCTATACAGGTTTGTTGGGCTCTGTTAATTCACTCAGTTTAACTTTACCATCACCTACCGCCCTGGGTCCAAGAATATTAAGCTAGACGCTCTCTCTCTCGCCTGTATAGTTGGCCTCTGGGTCTGATGTGGCTACAACATCAGACCCAGAGACCATCCTCCCTACCTCCTGTCTCGCTGCTACACTTGTCTGGAGAATCAAGAGCCTGGTCCGCAAGGTGCAGCGTTCCCAGTCAGGCCCGGGGGGGGGGGGGGGGAACTAACCGGATGTTCGTCCCTGATTCGGCGCACTCCCCAGGAATGGGAATGGGCTCATTCCTCTAAGCTCACCTGTTATCCCGGCTCCCGCCGGAACCTGGCTTTCATCTGACAATGTTTTTGGTGGCCCACTATGGTTTCTGACACCTCAACATTTGTCACCACCTGCACTATGTGCGCTCAGAACAAGACTCAGAGGCAAGCTCCAGCTGGCCTCCTTTAACTTCTCTGGGATATGTGGGAGCGTCCCACACACCTCGCCAACAGCCAGTGAAATTGCAGGGCGCCAAATTCAAGACAACAGAAATCCCATAATTAAAATTCCTCAAACATACAAGTATAATACACTATTTATTTTTTTTACCCCCTTTTTCATGGTATCCAATTATTAGTAGTACTATCTTGTCTCATCGCTACAACTCCCGTATGGGCTCGGGAGAGACGAAGGTCGAAAGTAATGCTTCCTCTGATACACAACCCAACCAAGCTGCACTGCTTCTTAACACAGCGTGCATCCAACCCGGAAGCCAGCCGCACCAAAATACAAGTGTTATGCATGGAATTATAGAAAAACTTCTCCTTAATGCAACCGCTGTGTCAGATTTCAAAAAGGCTTTACGGCGAAGATTATGTTAGGTCATCACCTAGTCACAGAAAAACATACAGCCATTTTCCAAAGAAGGCGAGGTGTCAGAAATAGCGTTATAAATATTCACTTACCTGTGATGATCTTGACCGGAATGCACTCCCAGGGATCCCAGTTCCACAATAAATGTTTGTTTTGTTCGATAAAGTCCATAATTTATGTCAAAATACCTCCTTTTTGTTTGCGCGTTTAGCCTAGTGATCCAAATGCTCAATGCACGATCACTTAGTTCCGACGAAAAGTTTAAAAAGTTATATTACAGTTCGTAGAAACATGTCAAAGGATGTATATAATCAATCTTTAGGATGTTTTTAATCAGACAGTGCAATATGACCCCATATACACTGTATATTGGATAGGCAAAGACTTGAAAACCTACACACCTCAGATCTCCCACTTCCTGGTTGGATTTTTTCTCAGGTTTTTGCCTGCCATATGAGTTCTGTTATACTCACAGACATCATTCAAACAGTTTTAGAAACTTCAGAGTGGTTTCTATTCAAATCCACTAATTGTATGCATATTCTAGCTTTTGGGCCTGAGTAGCAGACAGTTTACTCTGGGCACCTTATTATCCAAGCTACTCAATATTGCCCTCCACTCCCAAAGAAGTTAACCACTCCCTGTGCCTCATAGCCTCTGGTCCCATATATCCCTGGACTTTGTCACTGCTCTCCCTCCGTCTGATGGCAACAGCACCATCCTTACAGTGGTGGATAAGTTTTCTGAAGCCACCCAATTCGTTCCCCCCCTAAGTTACCTTCAGGCAAGGGGTTGCTCCAGCTCATGGTGCAGCACGTCTTCCGAATCCATGGACTTCCAGTTGACATGGTCTCTGTTTGTGGTCCTCAGTCCTCGTCCCAATTCTGGAAGGTGTTCTGCACCCTCATTGGGTCGTTGGCCAGCCTGTCCTCCGGGTTTAAGCCTCAGTCCAACGGCCAGTCGGAGCGTGCCAATCAGGACCTAGAGACGACTCTTTGGTGCCTCATCTCGGCCAATCCCACCACCTGGAGCCAGCAACTCGTGTGGGTGGAGTACGCCCGGGAACACCCTTCCCTGCTTGGCCACTGGGCTCCCTTCTTTTGAGTGTTCCCTAGGTTACCAGCCTCCACTCTTCCCAGAGCAAAAGGAAGATGTCAACATACCCTCAGCCCAGATGTTCGTCCGTCGCTGTCGGCGTACCTGTACGTCCGTCGAGTCCGGTCCCCTCTTTTTAAGACCACCTCCAGGATTCGGCAACAGGTGGACCGCCACCAGACGCCGGCTCCCCGCTATCTTCTCGGGCAGAGGGTATGGCTCTCCACTCCTGATCTGCCCTTCAGTGTGGAATCCCGTAAACTTTCCCCCTGCTTTATCGGCCCCTTTCCCATCTCTAAAATCCTTAGACCCACTTATGTTCGTCTTCTGTTGCCCCGTACCCTCCATATACATCCCACTTTTCATGTGTCTAAGATTAAACCTTTGTCTCACAGCCCTTTGTCTCCTGTTTCCAGGTCCACCCTCCCTCCCCGTCTCATTGATGGCCACCCGGCATACACGGCGAGACGCCTCCTGAGGGTTCAACCTCGGGGCAGGGGTGTCCAGTTTCTGGTTGAGAGGGTTATGGCCTGGAGGAGAGGTGCTGGGTCCCTGCTAAGGACATCCTGGACCCGGTCCTCATCACTGACTTTCGCAGCAGGCATCCCAGTCAACCAAGTATGTGCCCGGGTAGGCCGCCAGGTGGGAGTGGGTACTGTCACACGCTGAACTGTTTCACCTGTCTTGTGCTTGTCTTCACCCCCCACCAGGTGGCTCCCATTTGTTCCCATTATCCCCTGTGTATTTATACCGGTGGTTTCTGTTTGTCTGTTGCCAGTTCGTCTCGTCAAGCTTACCAGCATGTTTTTCTAGTCCCTGTTTTCTAGTTCTCACGGTTCCAACCTTTTCTGGCTGCCCTGATCCTGAGCCCGCCTGCCCCTTGTCTTTTATTAAATGTCAGAGACTCAAACCATCTGCCTCCTGTGTCTGCATTTGGGTCTCGTCCTGTGTCATTATACATTAAGAATGTATGTATGTATTTCAGATCATGGTGAGCTTTCTGCAGTACAGCAATATGAAGTAGAGTGTGGAGGTCCCAGCATAATGTACACACCTACTCATTCAAGGGTTTTTCTTTATTTTTACTATTTTCTTCATTGTAGAATAATAGTGAAGACATCAAAACTATGAAATAACACATATGGAATCACGTAGTAATCAAAATATATATTATATTTAAGATTCTTCAAATAGCCACCATTTTCCTTGATGACAGCTTTGCACACTCTTGGCATTCTCTCAACCAGCTTAATGAGATGGTCAACCGGAAGGCATTTCAATTAACGGGTGTGCCTTGTTAAAAGTTCATTTGTGGAATTTCTTTCCTTCTTAATGCGTTTGAGCCAATCAGTTGTGCTTGTTACAAGGAAGAGAGCCCTATTTGGTAAAAGACCAAGTCCATAGTATGGCAAGAACAGCTCAAAAAACCAAAGAGAAATGAGGGCATCATTACTGATGACATGAAGGTCAGTCAATCCGGAAAATATCAAGAACATTGAACGTTTCTTCAAGTGCAGTCGCAAACAACATCAAGCGCTATGATAAAACTGGCTCTCATGAGGACATCCACAGGAAAGGAGACCCAGAGTTACCTCTGCTGCATAGGATAGGTTCATTAGTTACCAGCATCAAATTGCAGCCCAAATAAATGCTTCAAAGAGTTCAAGTAAGAGACGCATTCAACATCAACTGTTCAGAGGAGACTGTGTGAATCAAGCCTTCACGGTCGAATTGGTGCAAAGACACCACTATTAAAGGACAACAAGGAGAGACTTGCTTGTGCCAAGAAACACGAGCAATGGACATTAGACCGGTGGAAAGTCCAAATATGAGATTTCTGGTTGTAACCGCCGTGTCTTTGTGAGACGCAGATTAGGTGAACGGATGATCTCCACATTTGTGGTTCCAACCATTAAGCATGGAGGAGCAGGTGTGATGATGTGGGGGTGCTTTGCTGGTGACACTGTTTGTGATTTATTTAGAATTCAAGGCACACTTAACTAGCATGGCTACCACAGCATTATGCTGCGATACGCCATCCCATCTGGTTTGCGGTTGGTGGGACTATCATTTGTTTTTCAGCAGGAGAATGACCCAACACACCTCCAGGCTGTGTAAGGGCTATTTGACCAAGTAGAGTGATGGAGTGCTGCATCAGATGACCTGACCTCAATCCAATTGAGATGGTTTGGGATGAGTTGGACTGCAGAGTAAAGGAAAAGCAGCCAACAGGTGCTCAGCATATGTGGGAACTCCTTCAAGACGGTTGGAAAAGCATTCCAGGTGAAGCTGGTTGAGAGAATGCCAAGATTGTGCAAAGCCGTCAAGGCAAAGTGTGGCTACTTTGAATAATCTAAAATCTGGACTATGTAGAAAATAGTCCAAATAAAGACAAACCATTGAATGAGTAGGTTTGTCCATACCTTTGACTGGTACTGTATATATCATTCCACCACAGTGGGTCAACAACACACAGCAAGTGATGTTCTCTGGATGCCAAATATTCTTGTGATTCTTTGTCTCCCCCGTGTGGTAAATGCAATAACTGCATGGAGGTTTTGTCAGTTTTATCTCCAATAAGTGATCCAATATTGAACAGAAATATAGTCCCATCAAGTCTGAAGTTATTAATGTAATAACCATTTTATTTATATAAGGCACTTCTATCACTGCTTTTCATCATCGATATTTGACTCAGTATACATCTTTAGGTGTTCATTATACAGTCTTGTCTATGGCTTTGGCAATTGCTGTGCTTGTTTCTTCAATACTAGTAAGCAGCACCAATATGTGGCCAGAAGGAGATATTGCAAAGAGATGTTGTTTACAAAATCACACAAAACATGCACGCGCGCGCGTGCACACACACACGCGCACACACACACCCACAATCCATTTTATTTTCATTTTTTGCTTTCAACAGTTTTTTCTGGCTATTATCTAAACACAAAACCAATCATATACTATTTGTTGTCTGACAAAATACAATCACCTGCTGAAATGGAACATAGTCTTTGCAGAGGTCCCATTTCTATATTTTCCATAATTCAGCAGGTATTCCAGCCTCAGGTACCCACATAGAACAAACAAACAGTTAGCTGTTTTAGTCCTTTTCCATTTGCCAGACAAGAGAAGATAATTTGCTCAGAGAGAGAAAGAGAGAGAGAAAGAAAGATCGAGAGAAAGGTAGAACGTTTTAGAGAAAAGTGAAAAAAGGAGATTGAGGAAAAGCGAGGGGCACACGCAGAATCCCAAACTATGTGTGTGTGTGTGTCTGTGGCTGTGTGTTTGCAGTAGAAGGCTGAACCCTACAGAGGGCAAAATGACTAATTGTTAATTATGGTGGGCTGATGAAAAATAACTCAAGTGTAAATGAATGTGTCAGGTTGGAGAAGCGCCACAGCGCAAACACTCCTTCCTCCAAAGTGGAAAATCAGCATTATTTAAAACTTGATAGAACACAGGGAGCTAGCTGACTGTTATTATTCACAGATGAATTAAAATGCTGTTGGAAATATGAAGGGGGAAATTAAATGACAATGAACATAAACACTAAGGAAACAGGTCAGGGGTGATATGGATTTAGAAGGAGGGATGGAGAGAGGGGATTAAGAGGCTAGAACAGGAGAGAGGACGGTTAAAGCCAAAAAGGAGTGAGGGGTAGAATTAAAAGAAAGAACGTGATAATGATGGTGGGAGTTGAAAGCGGGCAATGGCAATGGAAAACTGATTATGGCTGCATATCTGCTAAATATGTGTATAAGACCAATACGATTTGATTTAGTGGTACTGACGGTATCAGCCAGGTCAGTATAGTAGAGGTGAAAGTTTGAAAAGCACAGAGACAAAGTGGTAGAACTGTGTGACTGTACGGCAGCAAAGGGGGATGCACAACCACAGTACTGAATAACAAACTAAGAAGGATACCTGGATGATTCCACCTACACTCCTCATCTATGGCTGTGTCCCAAACGGCACCCTAATACCTACACAGTGCACTACTTTTGCCCTATGGGCTCTGGTCAAAATTAGTCCACTATATGGAATAGTGTGCAATTTGGGTCTCAGATATTATCTCCCCTAAATAGTTCAAATACCAATGTCCTATCCATCATCTGTCGCCCTACTTGTCCCCTCTTCACCTTCCGATGCCCAATTACAATTATTCTGGTGTAAAAAACATGGTGGGACCTCTCTTTTAAATCATTGAAGTGGTGTGAACGAGTGTGTATACACCAGGAAGGGGGTAGAATGCATGGACTAGGGCTCTAGTGTCCTCCTGGTGCCCCGATCCTAGTGTCCCTCTATCCCCGAGGCCTGAGGGCAGGTCTGGGGCAGGTGCAGGGCAATGTCCTTCAGACTGTCTCTCTCCTGTCTGATCTCCTGCAGGTCCTGTTCCAGGTGGGTCAGCTGGCTGTTCTGGTCCTGGGCGGCTGATCGTAGGGTCTGGATCTTCCCGTTCAGGGCCGGGCTCTCCACGCTGCCACGCAGAACACTCAACCGCACCGCCGTCTCACTCAGTATACGTTCAAACCGTTCCAGTGCCATGCCCCCATCTGGTCAACAGAAAACAACAGAGTATTTGAGGTACTACATTGTTCTTTCAGGAGTTATTTTGAAAAAGCGTGAGACACAGAAGGAGGGATGAACAGGGTACTATAAAGCTCGGAGTATTGAGCAGGCCTACACTCTCAGTAAAAAAGCTGCTAGCTAGAACCTAAAAGGGTGCTTCGGCTGTCCTCGTAGGATAACCATTTGAAGAAACCTTTATGGTTCCCATAATAGTTCTACTTGGAACCAAAAAGGGTTGTCCTATGTGGACAGCTGAAGAACCCTTTTGAAGTGTAGTATTAAACGTTTGCCATCAGCAGGGCTCTTGTCTTCTGACATCTGTGTGCCACCATGTTGTGCCCCCCCAATAACGGGGTTAGTAGAGGGATATTTCTCGATCAGGATCATGCCACACACCCCGCCAGCTATAAGTGACTCCTAGTGACTCATTGACAGGGCCAGATGGGAACTGTGGAAAACCATTTAATCAATTCCTGCACAGCTAGTTTCTGCATTTAAATCAATAAAACTAAAGCAATATTTTTGGGGTATAATTTAGATGATTTATACCAGTGTATGTATAAATGTATAAACTGGGTAGTTCGAGCCCTGAATGCTGATTGGCTGACAGCCGTGGTATATACCGTATGCCACGGGTATGACAAAACATTTCTTTGTAATTCTCTAATTACGTTGGTAACCAACTTATAATAGCAATAAGATATCTCTGTGGTTTGTGATATATGGCCAATATAACATGGCTAAAGGCTGTATCCAGGCACACCTCCTCGTGTGTTATTGCTTCATTATCTCAACCCTAGAGTTGTGGGTTGAGGTCAGGATAATCCTTCTCCGTCTGAGCAATCCTTTTGGACCAATTTACTAATGACCATTCTGACTTCTCTATCTGACATATGACTGACTGGATGGAAGTCAAGTCTGATCAGTGGCAAGGGCAGTAACATGTAAGTGTAGACGTTTCTGGTTGATCTGAAATGTTGCATTTGTTACTGCATGAAATTTATGTGCATCCCAAATGGCACCCTATTGTTCTACTTTTGACCTGATGGGCCCAAAAGTAGTGCACTATATTGGGAGTAAGATTCCTTTTTGGGACAGACAAGAAAACGTCAGCAGGTTTGAACTTACCTATTTTACTGACGAGCTGGGTGAGTGTGAGGGAGTAGGCCTCAAGTTGAAGCTGAGCTGCCTGGATGTTCACCTTTACACTGGCCAGAGACTCTACAGGCTGATGATCACAGAGGGAGAAATATACAGTGACATCACGTGCATAGATCAGGGCTTTCCAACCCTCTTCCTGGAGATCTACCATCCTGTAAGTTCTCAGTCCAACCCTCCTTTAGCACATCTGATTCTACGAAGTAACTGCTCACCAAGACCTTAAAGCTAAGAATCCTTAGTTTATACATCAATTTCTGGAAGTGTATGATATACTGTAGAACTGTTGATTCTTGAAGAATATAACTTTTAAATGCCTCATGAGCCGAGATCAACTGTCATACTCATCAAAACCCAAGATATATACAGTATATATATAACAATATATATATATATATATATATTTGTGAACAACGTGAATGTAATCAAACACTGTATGGCTTCAAAACATGGTTAAAAAGATTGTGTTGATATCATGCATGGTCAGTCCTTGCATCCATAGCTCAGTCTATGATTTTGAGAGTGGTTACATTTCTCCAGGCCCATCCCTCAGCTGTTTTACAAAAACAGAGGGGGTTAGGTCCGGCGACAGGACCAATCAGTTAGATGGGCATTTGAGTTCTATAGAGGGTGGCAGGTTTTTTTCACGGGACCTCCACAATCTTTTGTGGGTGTTATAGTAAAGACCATAGGTGGGGGGTGAGTTTGGGGAAGCTTACAATTTATCCTACCATTTCTACTGATCGACATGCCAGGTATGATTTTCAAATGCGTTATTTGAAATGGACTAGTTTAATTTCAATAATAACGTTTGAGTTTCTCAAAATCATGGTCAAGTGGTTAATCATAAAAACCGGAATAAAATTATAAAAATCTAAAAGTTCAAAATCAATTTATGTGAGAGCACCAGCCTCTGCCAAATGGACGCATTGATACACCTTGATTTAAAAAACGAGTGTATGGAACCAGTGGTTTGAACCAAAAGTATTTTCTCAACAGAACCATCATTTATTTTGTTCCATTTTACTGTTCCGACCAGCAAAATAAAGTACTGAACCGGTTCGAATCCAAAACAACTACCGGTTTATAGCATTCCTTTCTGTTCCTTTTTAAACCTCTGAATTCTGAATTCAGTTTTTTTATTTAGCTTGACATTAAATTACTTAGAGCATCTTGTTATGGAGCTGGTAAGCTATTTAATCTATTTGGGAAAATCTGTATTATGGAAAAAGAGCAAATATTTTACCGTAACAGCATGGTTAAATCATAATGAAGACAATTACAAACACCATGCATTGTGCTAACAGTCACTATGGACAGACAAGTGTCAAGGCTAGATTTGACTGAACTTTTGTTGGTGGGGAGAGAGCGAGAGAGAGTGGAGGAGGAGGCTTGAAGCGCTCAGCACCTTGTTATGACATGCATTACCTGAAATAGCCCCAAAGAATTAGTAGGAGCGGCATCTATTAAGGAACTTGGAATGTATTTGAACTTCCGAGAGTTGGCTTAAAGTTGGATCAGATCTAGCTAGCTAGCTAACAAACTTGTGTGCGCAGAGCAGAACTAGAATTAAAAACACGTCTGACCTTTTTGTAGTTAATAAATACAATGTGAAACATGACAACCATAGTATCCTTAACTAGTTTATCATTCTTCTCAAATTAAAAAAATCTCTCTCCCTAATTTCTGAATCACGTGTTTTGGTTATACCTCTACATTGAGTTGTGCTTGTGCCTGGGTAGTGTGGTTGATTAGTGGCTGTGTTTTGGTTATACCTCTGCGTTCGTCTGGGTTTGTGCCTGAACAGTGTGGTTCTCCTGCTCAGCCAGCTGCTGCAGGGTTATGTCTATAGATGAGCTGAGCTGGGCAGACAATGTCCTCGTGTGCTTGCCCTGGGTTAGGGTGGCCTTGGCCTCCTGGGCTCAGAGAAAAACACAGACAGAGGAATACGAAGAATAAAGGAAAGAGACAAATTAACATGGTTCCAAGGGGTGAGGTGTGTTATGTGAATGGAATCTCATTGCTCAACCCACAGGGTGAGTTGGAAACATAGCTCACGCATGCACAACACACACACATCTATGCCCCCCTACACCCATACTTACTTTAGACAGGGCATTTGCGATGTGTTTTGCTTCTTGTGCGGTAGCGTTGGAGAGGGTAGCGCTCTCCAAGGCAGGCCTAAGGACTCGCTTGGTCTGGTTCACCTTCTTACTGACGTCTTCCAGAACCTTCTCCCTCAGCAGCCTCTCCCTCTTCAGAGCAGCCTTCGTCTGGGCCTGCCTTTGAGGCCACTCTCTCTGCATGTCTGAGGGATGGAGAGGGGCAACGCAGGTTGGCCAGCGACATGGCTACAGAAGTGATAATAACTGACAATGGGTAGTGTAGGACTATTCTATTTTATTTCACACAATCTATGTACTAGTAACACAGTTGGTGAGAAAATATTACTTCTAGTTCCATTCCACTTTATTCCATTTTACTCAGATTCCCCTGATGACATTTCCAACAATAAATCCGAAGTGGCACCTTGTTTATTTTTTTTATTTTTATAAACAGTGAACATATTATTATAATGAATTGAAGGCTGTGAAACTGAAAGTGCATTTGAGACCACAATCGCAGATGCTCTTACTCTCCACACAAAATGACAAGGGGAGCGTAACAGGGTGAGACACATTCGTAATGGTTACATTTGGGTTATAGTTGTTTTTCTCAGTATTGTTTTTTTCTCTTGATTTGATTGGAATAACTCTGTGGGCTGCTATTGCAGCGATGGGGATGCGAAAACTAAGCAAACTGTCGGAAACGTACAACAACAGAAATGGAAACAAATACAAAATGCTGTAAATGTCACCTTCCAGTTCTCTCCGCAGGGTAATGGCCTTTGACTCCACTTCCTTCCCTGTCACCACCGATGACAGGGCAATGACCTTTGACCCCTGGGCTTGAACTGTCAGCTGCAGAGGCACCAGGGATGGAGAGAGAAGGGGGAGTGAACCTCACAGAACTTCAGGGACATGAGTGACATTAGACTGCACAACAACCTGACCAGAAGCATCTACCATCTACTGCAGTGTTTCCGAACTCCAGTTCTCCAGTTCTACCCCAACAGTAGCCTAACAATTTTTATTAAGCCCAGACAAACACACCTGATTCAACTTGATTCACACCTGATTCAACCTGATTCAACTTGTCAACAAATCATCAAGCCCTCTGTGAGCTGAATCAGGTGTGTTTGTCTGGGGCTACAACAAACATGTACTGTTGGGGGTACTCACTGGTGTACCAGACACCCCCACAGCCCCCGCAAGGCAGGGGGGAGGGGCAACGAGCTCTGGGGGCTCATGTGCCTGTCATCGATGTCACACAGTAACCCCTGTTTTTTGGGCTTCAAGAATGTGACTGATCAAAGTGCCTCAGGCTTTGAAAAATACATTATTGAACTGATTAAAAGTAAAGGGATATCGGTGAACAAATGCCGCCGTGTTCAACGCTATGACGGCGCCAGTGCAATCAGACAGAGCCTAAAGCTTTGTTCTTAGGTAGTTCTTTACTAGTTTTAGTTTAGAAAACGATCTCTCGATGGTTAAAAATAGCTTGATTACCATAGCAACATGAATGAAACTGGGCAGAAGGAAGTGGTGATAAGCAGTTCTGCAACATATTTAAATGAGCCTCAACAGGTTATGAAAAGAGATTATCTGTACAGGAAGCTCTGGGGACGGGTCATCTGGATGCTGGACAGCCAATAAATTGGCAGATGCGGACTGACTATCTTTTTTAACAGTTCTTGAAGGCCAAAAAAAAAGTGGTTTGCGATTTCGTTCATACTGGCATTGTGTGTCGGGCCCGTCGGGCCTACAACCTAGGCCTAAAGGCCGTGGTGAAAATATTTGATCACAAAAATACAAGGCGACGCAGTCGCATACTGGAGCTACTACAGACAAGCACAGACACATAGCATTCCTAAGAGACATAAAGAGAAAAAGAGACAGACACAGAGAGAGAGATGTCACAAGGAATACTTCAGGAGAATTGTTAGGCTATTTGATGTGTAATTTTTAAAATAAAAAGTGTATAAATAGCAGCTAAATACGAGCTATAGATAGTAGGCTACACTGCAATAATAAAACGATCCCTAGTAAGCTAGTGTTTTGAGGGTGGACTGACTGTATTATTTGGCATTAATAGGATGGGTTTAGGCACCACAACTTTCCATCCAAGCTGGGAGAGAGCGCAAGGATGGATCAGGACGTGCAGATTCAGGTAGGCTATACAGGACAGTTGTATATTCTAGAAAAATCTATTGGTAGCTTATTAGTATACAGTTGCATCGAAAATGTATTTTACAATCTGCATTGTTTGATTTTCCAACTTGTATTACTGAACAAGTGATTACATTATTGCCGCCAGCCAACAGTCTAAATGTCAGCATTGCAGCACCTTGTATAGCTTTGTGAATTGTCAGGCTTAACATGAGAAAACAGGAAAGATGCAGCCCCCAATACCTGTAGTTACAGACTGACACTGCATGTGAATTATGTGTCAGTTATTTTGTCTATTGGTACAGTGTATTCTGTTTATTGTTGTTAGCACCATTTCACCAGGTCAAATTTCGGTTACATGTAAATAAATAAAGGCAATTCTGACATCATTATCTACTGTAGTGTGAAGATAAAGCCCCCTTTACCTTGTGCATGTCCTGTACGGCAGCAAGGTTGTTGTGGGCAGTCTGTATTCGAGGCTCCATCTCCTCTCTGATCTTACTGGCCAGTTCTTCTTTAGACTGGACATGGAACGCCAGCTCAGATGTCCTGTTGCTCAGCTCAACACCCTGAGGGAAGGGACGCACAGCAGTGATCCATTCATCCATCATTCCATCCATCCATCCATCCATCCATTCCTTCGGTCAGTCAACTTGAGAGTACAATTAATTTTTGTTACCCCTGACCCTCATAGCCACTGACCTCTGTTTGATTGGCACCCGATCTTAGGCTGGGGTCTGATTGGTTGGTTCCTGATGTGGGGTTGGGCATCTTTTTGGACAGCTCCAATATGGAGGATGTGAGGTTAACAAAGGCAACCATGATCTCAGCAGACTCCTCCTCCAGAGACAGCTGAATGGCTAGAGTCTCATTCACCTGGGCCATCAAATTCTCCTTCATCTGCTGCATGTCTGCCATTCTGAAAGAGATATAGAAAGAGAGAGAGATATAAAGGGAGAGAGGGCGGAGGGGGAGAGAGAAAGAGAGAAAGAAAAATAGATAGCGAGAGAAAGAAAGGGGAGGGTGAAGAGGGAAAGAAGAAGGTTAGATCG
Source organism: Oncorhynchus masou masou (assembly GCF_036934945.1). Lineage (NCBI taxonomy): Eukaryota > Metazoa > Chordata > Actinopteri > Salmoniformes > Salmonidae > Oncorhynchus > Oncorhynchus masou. Next base: position 34,183,602 of record NC_088219.1, read on the forward strand.
TTTAGTGTTTTGATTCTTGAGTGTCCCTCATATTTATCAATGGACACATGTGTGCACACACACACACTTCCTGCTTTCTACCCACCCATCCACCCACCAAATTTCTCTGAAAGAATGACAGAATTCCCCAGAACCAAGCAGACTAGTGCTGGTATGAAGGAAATCAATTTCAGGTTTCTTGCCTCCCACCAACTCCCATCGAGGCGTGGCCACCAGAGGGATTTGCATTTTTATGTTGAGCGTTTGGGATAATCCTCAGAGCAATCTCATGCTAAGCGATGCTGCTCCTTCCATGCTGCTATTCCATGAAAGCAGCCCCTGAAAGCAATAGGCTTAAAGAGGAAGGAATAGAGCTGTTCCCCTGTGACTAAATGTCTTACTTTCTCAACCAGTGTGCCTTAAAGAGCTGCAAAAAAAGAGGCAGGTTTATGACATTTTGTTGTGGGGCACCGCTACAGCTAACTAAACCACTTCTGGGCCCTGTTTGGGAAAAATATATAGAGTGACAGAGGAGCAACAAAATTGTGGAAATTAGGTACTGTGTTCAGATATTGCTTCAAGGGGCAAGGAACATCTCTTAGGGCACGTCTGTTTTTATCCTTGCTCTGTGCAGGCTAACAGGCTTTTTCACACCTTATGTGGAGCCTTTAAAGAGAGACAGTGTTGGAGGGATGGTGCTGGCAAGAAAGCGAGAGAGAAAGAGAGAGAGAGGGGAAGAGATAAAGACTGTGTATCTGCGCGTGTACTGTGTAGGTGTGTCTGAGAATGAATGACTGATATTTTGTTTTCGTGTCAAATCTCCAGTTGGCATCCCATCCCTTATAGGATTAGTTGACACATAAACAAAAAAGACAATAATTTAACTCAGTGGTAGTTCTATTTCCGGTGTTCTCTGCAGTGCACATTACATTGAGCGTAATTTAAAAAAATAATAATACACTCAATAAATAATAGTAAATAGGGTTATCCAAACAATAGCTGTATCCCTAGAGCAGTAAAAAATATACATACAGTACATACGGAAAGTATTCAGACCCTTTCACTATTTCCACATTTTGTTACGTTACAGCCTTATTCTAAATTGAATTAAATCATTTCCCCCCCTCTTCAATGTACACACAGTACATTTTCCATTTTGGCAAATTTATAAAAAAAATATATAAACAGAAATACCTTATTTACATAAGTGTTCAAAACGTTTGCTTTGAGACTCGAAATTGAGCTCAGGTGCATCCTGTCTCCATTGATCATCCTTGAGATGTTTCTACAACTTGATTTGGAGTCCACCTCTGGTAAATTCAATTGATTGGACATGATTTGGAAAGGCACACACCTGTCTATATAAGGTCCCACAGTTGACAGTGCATGTCAGAGCAAAAACCAAGCCATGAGGTCGAAGGAATTGTTTGGAACCACCAAGACTCTTCCTAGAGCTGGATGCCCGGCCAAACGGAGCAATCGAGGGAGAAGGGCCTTGATCAGGGAGGTGACCAAGAACCCGATGGTCACTCTGACAGAGCTCCAGAGTTCCTTTGTGGAGATGGGAGAACCTTCCAGAAGGACAACCATCTCTGCATCACTCCACCGATTAGGCCGTTATGGTAGAGGGGCCAGACGGAAACCACTCCTCAGTAAAAGGCACATGACAGCCCGCTTGGAGTTTGATTATGGTTGGTTTAGTTTTTCTGGTTGATATAATTATGATGCTTGCCTGTTGTGAAGTAATCTGTTCATCTTGAGCTTCTCGTCTGACTGCAGTGTTGATGTTTAATGCCCCCCCCCCACGCAATGACTGTGATGATCAGCTGTTTTTTCATGAGATGCCGTTCTACCCTGAGGAGAACCCACAGGAATGAGTGGCACTGTGCCTTGTTAAAGTATTTACCAGTAAGGGTAATGGGATAGGGTTTGAGGCACACTGGTTTCCTGGGTGTTCTCTTTTCGTTTGAGTTTCTAATTTTAGTATAGATACCTCCCTTTTGAGAGACATGTGTAAGATATTGTTAACTATCACGAATAAGTGATAAAAGGAGTGGTAGTGTAGTAGAATTGTACTATGTCTCGTTCTGCTTTTTCAGTTTCTCACACTTATCATATATTTGACCTGTTGCATACTTAGAAATGTGCCTGTTGTAGACAGACACGGTGTCTGAGGTTTGTTCTCACAAGGTCAGCGGAAGTGGAAATATTGGCTGAACGCCCAGACTGTGGTTGCCAGGTGATCTCCTCTGCAGCTGGTCACTGGGAGCAAAACGCTTTGCTGAGAAAGGATGCACTTGGCTATCTTTGTGTAACCTGAAGCAATGGTATAAATATACTGATGGGGGAAAAACCTCATCAGAGCTTCTGACTAAACTCCACATGAGGTGCTGTTTGTCTGTAATCTATCCACTGGCGTGAATAAACTTTTAATTAATTTAAGCTTGACATTGGGGTCCTTAGTGGTCATTTCCATGACACCTGTTTGTATTTTCCTTTTGTATACATTTATTTTCATCATCATCTGAACACATAATGATCCACTTGGACTGGCCGACCAAGAGGCCAAGAAAGGTAGAACTGGCCATGGACCAAGGTAAGGTTGTTGCCTCCACTAGGCACATGTACATTCAACACCTAGGGGCATATGCTGATTTCTCACATAGATGCACATCTTAAAATCAGATTACATACCAGTTAACTAGTCCCAAGACCCCTAGACATAACGAGTGCAGCAAAATCAGTAGGCTGGTTATTGGTTTCGTAACAATGCATATAGAATGGTGAGAATCGCAATACATATATCGGCACCTAAGTTTTGTGATGAAAGTGGGAAGTCCCTGGCAATTCCCAGCCCGTGTGTGATGCCTAGTTACTCACTGCTCCGTGAGGATGCTGATGTATTCCTCAATAGAGTTGTCCTCCAGTAGGTCCATCAGGAGAGAGTAGGTCTGGTTGGAGGCCATGAAAGCTTTGGTCGCTATAGACTCTATATGACCAGCCATCTCTGTGTGACTGAAAGATGGAGAAAGAAGGAGACAGGGAATCGTATAAGATATATATACACTACCGTTCAATAGTTTGGGGTCACTTAGAAATGTCCTTGTTTTTGAAAGAAAACACGCATCAAATTGATCAGAAATACAGTGTAGACATGGTTAATGTTGTAAATTACTATGGAAGCTGGAAACGACTGATTTTTTATGGAATATCTACAGTTGAAATCGGAAGTTTACATACACTTTGGTTTGAGTCATTAGAACTTGTTTTTCAACCACTCCAGAAATGTATTGTTAACAAACTATAGTTTTGGCAAGTCGATTAGGAAATCTACTTTGTACATGACACAAGTCATTTTTCTAACAATTGTTTACAGACAAATTATTTCACTGATAATTCACTGTACCACAATTCCAGTGTGTCAGAAGTTTATATACACTAAGTTGACTGTGCCTTCAAACAGCCTGGAAAATTCCAGAAAATTATATAATGGTTTTAAAAGCTTCTGATTGACATGCTTGACATGATGGGAAAATCAAAATAAATCAGCCAAGACCTCAGAAAGCAAATTGTGGACCTCCACAACTCTGGTTCATCCTTGGGAGCAATTTCCAAACGCCTGAATGTACTTTGGTCCGAAAAGTGCTAATCAATCCCAGAACAACAGCAAAGGACCTTGTGAAGATGCTGGAGGAAACAGGTACAAAAGTATCTATATCCACAGAAAAATGAGTCCTATATCGACATAACCTGAAAGGCTGCTCAGCAAGGAAGAAGCCACTGCTCCAAAACCGCCATTAAAAAAAAGCCAGACTACGGTTTGCAACTGCACATGGGAACAAAGATCATACTTTTTGGAGAAATGTTCTCTGGTCTGATGAAGCAAAAATAGAACTGTTTGACCATATTGACCATTGTTATGTTTGGAGGAAAAAGGGGGATGTTTGCAAGCCGAAGAACATCATCCCAACTGTGAAGCACGGGGGTGGCAGCATCATGTTGTGGGGGTGCTTTGCTGCAGGAGAGACTGGTGCACTTCACAAAATAGATGGCATCATGAGGAAGGAAAATTATGTGGATATATTGAAGCAACATCTCAAAACAATAGTCAGGAAGTTAAAGCTTGGTCAAAAAATGGGTATTCCAAATGGACAATGATCCCAAGCATACTTCCAAAGTTGTGGCAAAATGGCTTAAGGACAACAAAATCAAGGTATTGGAGCGACCATCACAAAGCCATGACCTCAATCCCATAGAACATTCGTAGGCAGAACTGAAAAAGTGTGTGCGAGCAAGAAGGCTTACAAACCTGACTCAGTTACACCAGCTCTGTCAGGAGGAATGGGCCAAAATTCACCCAACTTATTGTGGGAAGCTCGTGGAAGGCTACCTGAAATGTTTGACCCAAGTTAATTTAAAGGCAATGCTACCAAATACTAATTGAGTGTATGTAAACTTCTGACCCAATGGGAATGTGATGAAAGAAATAAAAGCTGAAATAAATCTTTCTGGCCTATTATCAGCAACCATCACTCCTGTGTTCCAATGGCAGGTTGTGTTATCTAATCCAAGTTGATCATTTTAAAAGGCTTATTGATCATTAGAAAACCCTTTTGCAATTATGTTCACACAGCTGAAAACTGTAGTGCTGATTAAAGAAGCAACAAAACTGGCCTTCTTTAGACTACTTGAGTATCTAGAGCATCAGCATTTGTGGGTTCGATTACATGCTCAACATGGCTAGAAACAAATAACTTTTTTTTCTGAAACTCATCAGTCTATTCTTGTTCTGAGAAATGAAGGCTATTCCATGCGAGATATTGCCAAGAAACTGAAGATGCTGTGTACAATGCTGTGTACTACTCCCTTCATAGAACAGCGCACATTGGCTCTAACCAGAAAATAAAGACGAGTGGGAGGACCCGGTGCACAACTGAGCAAAAGGACAAGTACATTAGAGTGTCTAGTTTGAGAAACAGATGCCTCACGAGTCCCCAACTGGCAGCTTCATTAAATAGTACCCGCAAAACACCAGTCTCAACATCAACAGTGAAGAGGTGACTCCGTGATGCTGGCCTTCTAGGCAGAGTTTTATAATGATCAATTAACCTTTTAAAATTATAAACTTGTATTAGCTAACACAACGTACCATTGGAACACAGGAGATGATGATTGTTGATATTGGGCCTCTGAACGCCAAAGTATATATTCCATTAAAAATCAGCCTTTTCCAGCTACAATAGTCATTTACAATATTAACAATGTCTACGCTATATTTCTGATCAATTTGATGTTATTTTAATGGACAAATCTTTTAGCTTTTCTTTCAAAAACAAGGATATTTCTAAGTGACCCCAAACTTTTGAATGTTAGTGTATATATACAGTACCAGTCAAAAGTTTGGACAACTCTACTCATTCAAGGGTTTTTCATTATTTTGACTATTTTCTACGTTGTAGAATAATATTGAAGACATTAAAACTATGAAATGACACATATGGAATCATGTTTCAACCCAAAAAGTGTTAAACAAATCAAAATATATTTTTGATTCTTCAGAGTAGCCACCCTTTTCCTTGATGACAGCTTTGCACACTCTTGGCATTCACTCAACCAGCTTCACCTGTAATTATTTTCCAACAGTCTTGAAGGAGTTCTTACATATGCTGAGCACTTGTTGGATGCGCTTTCTACCCTCTGTGGTCCAACTCATCCCAAACCATCTCAAATTGGTTTGAGGTTGGGTTATTGTGGAGGCCAGGTAATCTGATGCAGCACTTCATCACTCTCCTTCTTGTTCAAATAGCCCTTAGATATATGGGTCTGACTACCACACCTGAGTTCAAATAGTATTTATTATATCAATTACTTCAGCTTGGCTAATCTTGTGCTGCAATGGAACCAATGGAATAGACCCGAATATGCAAACACTGAAAGCGCCCATATGGAACTCCAGACAAGTTTGATGAAACAGCTCAAAGTATTTGACAGAAAACCAACAGGTCTGCTGTGCACAAGTCAAATGGATTGCAGTTATCTCGTCGATCTCTCTACTTCCTCTCAATGGACCGAATGGGCATTCATTCAGCATATTCAGAGGCTTTGTACTGTTGTCATTGACAGAGGGTGTCGGTGGCAGGCCAGCCATTGTGCGACTGACAGACGGAAGAGGCAGTGCCTCTATTAGAAGAAGATAACCTTTGTGTGTCGTAATTGGCCACTTAGTCTATTGACCTCCAGTGACTTACCTTTTCATAAGTATCTCTGATTCGTTCACCGCAGAGTTCCAGCGGTTGGGCACAGGTGTCATCTTGAAAGGGATGACCTTTGGGAATGCAGAGCAAAGTGGGAAGCACTGAAACGGTGCAGTCTCATAGACAAAAGAAAACTGGAGGACAACGTTTATAAAGTATGATCTGTATGGGCGGACATCAGTTGCTATTTTAAACCTGAATTGTGACCATGCACAGTTGTCTGCTGACCTATGTTCAACTCAAAGTAGGCTGACTCAGAACTCACTGTTCAATAGGCATTTCAAGAAGACATACTGAAGGCTGCAATTACACACATTCACTCACTAATGTATACAGCGGCAAAGTTTTTCTGTTGTGGCACCAGTAGATAAATGTTGACTATTTTACCTTGTGACATTTATTTTGGGAACATTCAAATAATTTAATCGCAATACATGACACACACACTACTCTTCCTATTTTGGAGTCGTTCTGCTTGTTAATGTGCAATGGCATTGCTCTGGCTTCAGGCTTGCCCAAACGACTGGGGAGGTAAGTTAAATGCACGGCACGGCACGGCACGGCACGAACACACACACACACACACACACACACACACACACACACACACACACACACACACACACACACACACACACACACACACACACACACACACACACACACACACACACACGAAGCACTGCCAAAACAAGCTCTCTCATTTCCCCAGAACCGCATAACATGGCAGCCATATTCATAATAGAATTCCAAGCTGACGCTATTGAGCGTGAAGATACGGGGGAAAGCTTGAGCTGTAGCATAACAAATCATTCATTTCAGCCGAGAGTTAGTCAGAGAAACGGTGTGCTCACTCACTCGATTTTTAGAGATATGGAGCTTCACATTGAGAAATACTGTCTCGTTCTGACCTTTATTTCCTTTGTTTTGTCATTATTTAGTATGGTAAGGGCGTGAGTTGGGGTGGGCAGTCTATGTTTGTTTTTCTATGATTTGGGTATTTCTATGTTTCGGCCTCGTATGGTTCTCAATCAGAGGCAGGTGTCATTAGTTGTCTCTGATTGAGAATCATACTTAGGTAGCCTGGGTTTCACTGTGTGTTTGTGGGTGATTGTTCCTTTCTCTGTGTTTGCACCAGATAGGGCTGTTTAGGTTTTGTTAGTCTATTCATGTATAGTTTTCTTCATTAAAGAACCATGAATAGAAACCACGCTGCATTTTGGTCCACCTCTCCTTCACCGCAAGAAAACCGTTACAAATACTATGCTTTAGGGATCCCTATTGATCAATGCATTTGAACCTCTACTGAATAGCCACTAGTAACTCAGTTTTTTTTCAAATGAAAAAAATGACAAAATACTTTAAATGGATAAATAACTGCAGACCTCGCTAAGCGTGATCACTATATGTTCATGTATGCTACTGCAACGTCAACCGAATAAATATATAAACGCAACATGCAACAATTTATAAGATTTTACAGAGTTAGAGTTCATATCAGTCAATTGAAATACATTCTTTAAGCCCTAATCTATGGATTTCACATGACTGGGAATACAGATATTGTATGCATCTGTAGTAAGGTAGGGGCGTGGATCAGAAACCCAGCCAGTATCTGGTGTGACCACCATTTGCCTCATGCAGCGCGTCACATCTCCTTCTCATAGAGTTGATCAGGCTGTTGAGTGTGGCCTGTAGCCTGTTGTCCTACTCCTCTTCAATGGCTGTGTGAAGTTGCTGGATGTTGGCGGAAACTGGAACACGCTGCCGTACATGTCGATCTATAGCGTCCCAAACATGCTCAGTTGCAGTCAGGTCAAGACCCTGGTGAGGACGCCCGAGCACGCAGGTGTGCTTCCCTAAGACTGTTTCTGACAGTTTGTGCAGAAATTCTTCTGTTGTGCAAACCCACAGTTTCATCAGCTGTATGGGTGGCTAGTCTCAGACGATTCCGCAGGTGAAGAAGCTGGATGTGGTGGCCCTGAGCTGGAGTGTATACAAGTGGTCTGCAGTTGTGAGGATGGTTGGACTGTCAAATTCTCTAAAATGACTGCGGCGGCTTATGGTAGAGAAATTAACATTCAATTCTCTGGCATCAGCTCTGGAGGACATTCCTGCAGTCAGCATGCCGATTGCACACTCCCTGAAAACTTGAGACATGTGTGGCATTGTGTTGTTTGACAAACCTACACATTTTAGAGTGGCCTTTTATTGTCCCCAGCACAAGTTGTTTAATCAGCTTCTTGATATGCCACACCTGTCAGGTGGATGGATTATCTTGGCGAGGGGAAATGCTCTCAAACAGTGATATTAAGAAAATTGAGCACACAATTTGAGAGCGTATTGAACATTTCTGGGATCTTTTATTTCAGCTCCTGAAACATGGGACCAACACGTTTATAGTTTTGTTCGTCATTCTTTTATGAATACTTCAAATGACAGACTCAGCAGCAGTCATTGATGAGTCAGAGACAGTGTTGTGTCCCAAATGGCTCCCTGTTCCCTACATAGTGCACTTCTTTTTTTGTTGTTGACCAGGGCCCATGTCATTGGTCGAAAGTAGTGCACTATGCAGGGAATGGGGTGCCATTTGGGACACAACACTGTCTCTGACTCATCAATGACTGCTGCTGAGTCTGTCATTTGAGGTATTCATAAAAGAATGCCGAACAAAACTATAAACGTGTTGGTCCCATGTTTCAGGAGCTGAAATAAAAGATCCCAGACGGAGTAAATGTCCCACTGACCATGTTGTCCAGGTCCAGAGTTGCCTGCGTCAGCTGGGTCTGTGCACTTCTAACCACGGACACAGAGTCAGCAAGGGTCCTGCACAATGTTGTCCACCCTTCCTCCTGCTCTTCTTCCATGCTGCCGCTACAGTTCATAGCAGTGGCAACAGTGTGCAGCTGAGCTGAGAGAGTGTGTGTAGACGTCTCCAGGAGAGCAAACTGTTTGACAAAGGCTTCTTTTGCCTCTGCGGGGAATCAAAGAAACAGATGTGAGCAAACTTCAAAATACACAGCATGGATCAGTAAATGGATCCTTTGGATTCCATTTCAATAGTATTGTTATTTGGGACACAAGGCCTGCCAACCCCTTTGTAGTGTGATTTGTAGTGGAACCGTTGCATTTTATCATGGCCTGCATATTGTAAATTCTTAGACTGAACTCACTGCACAGTGAGTCCAGGTGCCTTTGGTTGTTGTTCTGGTTTTATTGTTGTCTCATAATGTTAACTGCCGTGCGCCTAGCTAATGTGACATTCTGGGTCTATTTGTGAGAGGAGGGTCATTACCGCTTTGTTCGCTCTATGAGATGATAAACTGTGTCTGCGTGCGTGTGTTTGTCTGTGTGTATACTGTTCTGTCTCGGAGCTCCACACAGTCCCCCCTCCTAGCCTAGCGTTATTGGACCGCACAGAGCAGAATGTCCAACCAACGAAGACTAGTGGCGTACCAAAGTAGGGTGGGCAGCGGTTGGACTGCCATAATCCTGATTATAGCTTTAATCATAATGAGGTACAGGGATTAAAAGATGTGCTTGCTGCATCTCTGTCATACAAACAGGGATTAAGTTGCCCATACACAGACCTGCCTGCCTTGTTCTGTATTGTTGGGACTCAGCCTCCATTCTGTCCATATCAACGAACCTGTAAGCCTTTTATGGTACCCCCACCCCCCCTCTGCTCATAAAATAATGAGAAATTCTGTTAATTGTGGAGAGATGATTGTTAGGCTGGTTGACTGCTGATTCAGTCTCGTTCTATCCCGTTATGTTGGGTTATAACCATGTCTAGCTGAACAGTCAGCGAAGCATATGGACAGTCATTCTGGGTGCGGTTTGGCGTCATCTGCTCTAGGTCTACTTTATCCACGGAATGGGACGGCGTGATGGTATTGCAATCTACAATGTGAGATGGGCTATACGTCAGGTATAATGGCCAAATGAGAGTACAGTGGTAAACTGCATTGGCAGTGGGATTTCCGACTTCCTGACTGGTTGGTTGAGAATAACAAACTGTCACAGAGTTTTCTGATTGATCGAGTAGAATGAGTGAGTGGGTGGGGTGCTGATTGTTTACCTTGGATAGCCAGGAAGTCCTCCAGCGCATTGGGCAGGCTGTCCTCCCCCTGATGGCCACGCTCGTGATGCTGGCGCTCGTGATGCTGGCGCTCGTGATGCTGGCGTCCGGAGCCATTCCGGCAGTCGAAGCGTGCAAGGAGCTTCTCCAAATCCTGCAGCCGTGCCTTCAGCTTCCCTGCCTGTATGGGGAAACACCAGAACACCAAACAATGGAGGTTTGGTGGGGGAGATTGTCAATGATGAGAATACAAATACAAATATGCACTTTGGTATGCTGCTCCCAAAGTGTGTAATGAAAAAAGAACAACTTTTCAATCCCAAACTGGTTCCTAACAAAGATAAGGTTTCCTCTCAGATCCAGGATCTGGAAAGGTATTGTATAGGTGTATGCACTTCCCCCTTTTAAAGGCCCAGTGCAGTCAAAAACTTGATTTCCTGTGTTTTATATATATTTCCACACTGATGTTGTAATAATATGGTAACATTTTGAAAATAATGATACTGCCTTTTTAGTGTTAGAGCTGTTTGAAAAAAACACCTGGAATTTCAGCTTGTAAATTAGTAATAGACCAACAGGAAAGAGTTTCACACCTCTCTGCCAGCAACAGCTAGTTTTCAATTGTCCCCTCCCCACTAAGACCACACCCAGACTGTCCGAGCAAAGTTCTTGCTTGAGAAATTGATCTTTGCTAAGAAATGATTTGTTTTTCATATTTTGAAATTTTAATTGAAAACACAACTTAATTGTTACCCAGAAGTGATTAGATATTGAAATAAAACAAAATGGCTGCGATGGACTTTTTTCAACACGAGATTGTCAGTGAAAGCAGATGACAACATGATCCCACAGTGGCCAAAAACAAATCACACCCAGACATATTTACAGTGTATTCAATCTCATTCAAAACACAGAGATAAACATCTACGTTAAGAGTAGATTGTCTATCTTAACGTGAAACCGATTGTACATTTTAAAAGCAATACTCTTTGTGCAGTGGGAGCAGGGCAAGCTCAACCCTAAGCACAGTTTCATACATTGGTTGTCAATTCTTAAGTGGACCTTGCTTTTGCATGAGCTTCCAGGCCTCGATGATTAAGGCATATTACTGGCTGGGGAGCCATACGTTTTTGGAGTAGGCAATTAGCAGGCTCAACCTGTGTGTGTGTGAGTGTGTGTCGCTGCTAAACACGAGCAGGTGAGGAGGTACAGATGTCCTATCTTAATTTGATCACTCTGTTGTTGCAGATAATTGTCCTGTGCAGCAGAAAATGCCATTTGTGGTGAATTCAAGGTTTAAAAAGGCTTCAAAAGATTGTAATTTTCACATAAAATATTGAGTGGATTTGCCCTTCCCAAAAATGCATCAATCCCTATAAACATGTCCTTTATAATTATAATCCACATAATAATTCACATGTCCTGTTGCTGCAGGATTATTTGTCTGCTGTGAGAAATTAGTCAAATGAAGATAGTACATCTGTAGGTGGAGAGGGCATTTATAATACCACTTCTCTTTCACTCTCCTTGGTGGACACTCACCCACATTCACTTTAAAAACCTGTAATTTGGACACTTCAGCCCACTCCAGGAGGTCAAATCTGTTATTATATTATGGTAAGAGCAACAATAACTCCACACACAACACAATATGGTATCTTGCAGTTGTTGTTTTTGAAACGTACGGGAGCAAAAGGAACATACTGTATACAGCACAAGAGAGGAAAGGAGTTCTCCCCTTTTTCTATACTGTAGTGCTCCCCCCCCCCCCTATGGTTACATTCTATCCACCCCCCCCCTCCTTTTTCTCTCCTGTCTTTAGAAGGGAGGAAGGTGTGTAGTAAAGAGCCAGAGGTGAGATATGAGAGCGAGAGATGAAGTGATGTGAGAAAAAGAGACTGCATGGTAGAGAGAAAGAGATGAGAGAAAGAGACTGGTAGGTAGAGCAAAGTAATTTTATGGGCTCTGAGCAGACCGGACCCCGGTTTCCTCTGAATTGCTAACGCTGTGGAAATCACAGCAGTCTTTGCCAGGTACACAAATTGTTTGCTAGAGAAAAAAACACAAACCACTTCAGCAAGAACAAGCATATGTACGGAAAGTACCAAACTCTGCTATTGGCTTTGCCTGCAGAGAAAAGACACTGTAGAGCGTTTAGAACATAAGGCTCCCTAAATAGTGCAGTTCACTACTTTTCTGGCCAAATGTAGTGCACTATATAGGGATTAGGGTTCAATTTGGGACGCACCTGGTCTATTTCTGTAGCTATTTCTGTATCTTCACATTGACTTCAGTCTGACTGTTAACTTACCTTAGTTGTTTAAATAAGGAGGCCAGATGGCCACGATTGTTAGACTACAAAGACATTATTGGGTAGGACTTTGAATAGCTGACTTTTGTTTTGGAGCAAATGGCATTATGCAGTGGTGATGGGTTAATAACTGCACCGATTACCTATGGAGATTTACCCCACAGACAGGCTGAGAAGCAGACTGGGAAACAGACGGATAGGGATTCTGGCAAAAAAAAGGAGGCAAACTGACACAGAGAAGAAGATGGAGAGACTGACAGCCTTACGAAGACACACGCACACTCTTACCTCCTCCTTGACTAGCCCGTAGCAGATGGGGCACTCTTCACACTGGTGCGTGGCTCTGTTGTGGAAGTAGTTGAGCTCACACTGGTCACACTTGTACCCCACGAAGCCCTGGCGGCAGGGACAGGTGCCGTTGGTGTGGCACTGCATGGAGCGGGAACCCATAGGGTCGCAGTTACAGGCTGAGAGGGACAGGGGAGGGGCAGTGGACAGGGTACAGGTGGACAGAGGGAGGCAGGGGTGGACAGGGGGCAGAGGACATGAATGTCAGAGAGGGGTGATACAATGGAAGTATTCGAAATTACATGCTTGCGTTTTGCTTTTTTTTTTTTTTTTTTTTTTTTACTTATTGTTATCAGAATTACTTGATTTAGCATATATTTTGGCCTGTCTTAGTATTTGACACACAGGGACTTCTAGACCCAATCACAGTATAGGCTACTGTAGCTACCTCTGCAGCCTCGTGAGGAGAAACCAAAGAAGCCCATACGACAGGTGCTGCACAGCCGCCCCTCCAGTCCCGGCTGACACACACACTGCCCTGTGATTGGGTGGCACCCCGCGGAAGACGAGCCAATGGGGTTACAGTTGCACCTTAGAAACAGTCGATGTAAAAAGTGATTCACGTACAGTAATAATTATTAACGAGACAAAACAGAACTACAGTATAAAGTATAGAGTCAGAAACATGTAAATGAAAGGACTATTCTAATCCATATAGATTAGTGCGGAATCCCTGGAGAAATCCCTGTACCTCTCACAGCCTACTCCAGGCTGCAGGTTGAAGAAGCCGACTGAGCACTGGCTACAGTCTCCCCCGGTCACATGACTAAGGCACTGACAACTTCCGGTCTGGGGGTCACAGTCCTCCAACAACCCAGAAGTCCCTGCAGGACTGCAGTCGCAGGCTGGGTGAAGACACAACCACATGTCAGCCACACATCAACCACGCAACCTCACATCAAATACAGTATCAAAAAGTATGGTGGCCTAAACACACACACATACAGTACATGATCAAAACAGAACACAATTCAAACACAGTCTCCAAAAAGTGACATGAATCATATCCATCACAGAAAAATTACACTAATTAAACACAGTATAAAAAATGTCTGTAACAAGCCTGACAAAACACTGAAGCTTATCCCTATATCATTGTTGCAGACACTGCTGTGATCATTTATTTCCCACCCTCTATCCATTCACTCGATCTTCAATCCATTCACTTTATCTTCTAATCTATCCCTTCACTCTATTCTACATTTACATTTTTCATTTTTGTCAGAGGTGGCAGAACTGAGTTCTCGGGTTGGGGTGTAAGGTTTAAGCATAGCTTGAAGGTATGGAGGGGCAGTTCAACTTGCTGCTCCGTACGCAAGTACCATGGTCTTTTAGTGGTTATGAGCTTCGACTGGAAGCCAGTGGAGTGTGCAGAGGAGCGGGGTGACATGGGAGAACTTGGGAAGGTTTAACACAAGGCGGGCTGCAACGTTCTGGATAAGTTGCAGGGGAGCCCAGCCAACAGCGAGTGACAGTGACTGGATAAGGACCTGAGCCACTCCTTGTGTAAGTTAGGGTTGTACTCTACAAATGTTTATAGAGAATGAACCTGCAGGAGCGAGTCACTGCTTTTATGTTTGCAGAGAACGACAGGGTTTTGTCCAGAGTCATGCCAAGTTTCTTTGTACACTGGGAAGGGGACACCGTTGAGTTGTCAACAGTGATGGAGAGGTCTTGAACGGTCAGGCCTTCCCCGGAAGGAAGAGCAGCTCCGTCTTGTCGAGGTTGAGCTTGAGGTGGTGGGTCGACATACAAGCTAAGATATCTGCCAGGAACGCAGAGATGCGTGTCGCCACCTGGGTGTCAGAAGGGGGAAGGAGAAAAGTAGTTGAGTGTCATGTGCATAGCAATAATAAGAGAGAACATATGAGGATATGACGGAGTGACTTGGTGTATAGATAGAAGAGGAGAGGGACTAGAACCAAGCCCTGGGGGACACCAGTAGTGAGAGTATGTGATGTAGAGACAAATCCTCTCCACATCACCTGGTAGGAGTGGCCTACCAGGTGACGGATGCAATCCAAAAGTGTGCAGAGCCTTAGACGCCCAGCCCTGAGAGGGTGGAGAGGAGGATCTGACAGTTCACAGTGTCAAAGGCAGCAGATAGATCTCGAATGAGAACAGAGGAGAGAATGTTAGCTTTGACAGTGGGGTGAGCCTCTGTGACACACAAAAGAGCAGTCTCAGTTGAGTGCCCTGTCTTGAAGCCTGATGGGTTAGGGTCAAGAAGGTCCTTCTGAGAGTAATAGCGAGAGAGTTGGTCAGAGACAGCACCCTCAAGTGTTTTGGAAAGAAAATAAGGGATACTGGTCTGTAGTTTTTGATGACAAAGGAGTCGAGGAGAGCGATTCAGCGATTCAGGGGAGCGAGTCAGGCAGGGGATGCAGCCAGTGGTCAGGGATGAGTTGATGGAAGTGATGAATGGGAGACGGGAGGAGGGGATGGGGTTGAGCGCGCAGGGTTGTCGGGCGGCCAGACCTCACTAGTTGCAGGATTTCATCTGGAGAGAGAATCCTCTGAGGTTCATAGTTTAGACAGGAATAAAGTACAACAATCCTTCTCTTTGTAGGGTGTGTCTTGTCTGGCCTGTGTGCATGGCTGTATGTGAGCTGGAACAATGCAGAGGCAGAGCAGGCCGTTTATCTGTGAGGTGTCTGTGGGGCAGCCATATTTCCCTGAGCCCGAGTGTGTGTGTGTGTGTGTGTGTGTGTGTGTGTGTGTGTGTGTGTGTGTGTGTGTGTGTGTGTGTGTGTGTGTGTGTGTGTGTGTGTGTGTGTGTGTGTGACTCAGTGTTTCCCTGGGTGTGTGTGTGTAACTCAGTGAGGGAGACAGCAGAGTGAGATTCTGGGGCCTTTCCCTCACCACTTTGTCATATTTGTGTGCATTCCAAATGGCACCTTATTCCCTCTATAGTGCACTACTTTTGTAGTGCACTATGTAGCGAATAGGGTGCCATTTATGAAGCAAACTGTGCTCAGCCCTGGGGTTATAGATGGAACAGCTCAGGTACTTCTGGGGGACAAAGACATTACGTACATCCCTCTCTCTCTCTCTATCCCTCTCTCTCTTTCTCGCTCTTTGTGTCTCTATTCCTATCACTGCCTCTATCTCTCTCCATCTCTGTGGCTCTATTTTTCTCTGTCGTTTTTTGCACTCTTTAGCTTTCTCTTTATATCGTTTTCGCTCTCATACATCTGCAGTATTCAAATCCTCTTAGGCCCTTCATGTATATCAGGAGAAAAAAAGTGTATTTAAAGTTGAAACTTTTCTCTTTCTATTCATACATTATAATGGAGACAAAGTACTGTAGTTGGCATGTCAGACTGCTCTCCTCTTCTTTCTCTGAACTACGTTCAACTGACACTATTTCCTTGTAGGTCTATGACTTCTATTCACTCAGAGAGATAGAGAGCCTGTAAAGAAAATGTTCTCTCACTTTACAACAACTGTGGAGTTCCTAATGTCACTTTTAACCACAACTCTCATGCTCTAACTTTTACGAAAAATTATTTTTACTGAGACTTGCTGAAGTCAAGTCAATAGTACAGTATGAGAAAAACTTGTTAAACCCTCAAGAAAAGCTCACAAGAAATCCACACATAAAGGGCACATATACACAGACACACAAACACACATTGATGCACACGAACAAATGATATAACACGTTGAAATACATTCATTGTCAATACATTCTACATTTTTAATTTTGTATTTCTCCTTAATTAAAAAACCTATGTCACAGTAACCCAAACCTATATAAGCCCTTCCCAAGTTCACACACTCACGTTTGCACTTCCCGGCCATCGTCCGGTCCATGGCGTCTCCATAGTAACCGCGTCGACAACGTTGACAGTGGTCCCCCTCGGTGTGTCCCAGACACTTGAAGCAGCGGCCTGTCATGTGATCACACACGCCCAGCGCGTTGGGATCCACGTTTCCGTTACAATCGCACCGCTCGCACTGCCGAACCAGCCCAGAACGGCCCAGGGGGTCGCCGTGGAAACCGTCCTCACACAACTCACACCTGGTTCCTGAGCAGAGACGATGTTTGTGTTTGTGTGTGGGGTTTCGGTGGCCATTTCAATTTGAACCTTTAATCAATATAGTTCAGACAAACTTCAAATTCAGTTCTATGAAATTCTTGTAATGAATAAACGATCCCAACCCGACAAGGGAATATGTTTTAATTCACACACTGTGCTCTACACATGCTAGGATCAAGTTCAATTTTATCAAGACAGCGAGGACAGTTAGCTATCACCAGCAAGCTTTTTATAAATCCAATTTCTGGAAACCGCTCCACTGAGCAAACAATGAACTTCAAGGTTGTGTCCCAAATGGCACCCTATTCCCTACTATATAGGGAAGGGGTGGGCAAACATTTTTGCTCGAGGGTTTTGAAATACAACGGAGGGACGCATTTTTTGGTCGGACCAATTGTTTGTTAATGTCACGCCCTGGTCTTAGTATTTTGTGTTTTCTTTATCTATTTGGTCAGGCCAGGGTGTGACATGGGTTTTTGTATGTGGTGTGTTTTTTCTTGGGGTTTTTTCATAGGTATTGGGATTGTAGCTTAGTGGGGTGTTCTAGCTTAGTCTATGGCTATCTGAAGTGGTTTTCAATCAGAGGCAGGTGTTTATCGTTGTCTCTGATTGAGAACCAAATTTAGGCAGCCATATTCTTTGAGTGTTTCGTGGGTGATTGTCCTTATGTCCTTGTTTCTGTTGTGTGTTAGTTTGCACCAGTATAGGCTGTTTCGGTTTTCGTGTTACGTTTGTTGTTTTCGTATTGATTAGTGTTTTTCCTTGTTTCATTAAAATATGAATCACAATAGCCACACCGCATTTTGGTCCGACTCTCCTTCGCCTACAGAAAACCGTGACAGTTAATAAAATCAATTTGCGGAGTTGTGATGCAGAGCCGTACTTTGCCCCCCCCTTGATAAGGTGACATTTGGGATCCAACCCAGGTTGGGGGAATGGTTTGTTTCCGTTACCAGATATCTAACAGTAATCTAACAGTAACAGTAATTCATCTCACCCCTCTGTCCTGAAGGGCAGTTGGTACAGACCACGTCCCCAATCTCCATAATTTGAGCACAGCTGGTGTGGTCCGGGCAGGGGCAAGTTTGACAGTCGTTGGTCGTGCCAATCAACGTGTTGCCATAGTAACCATCCAGGCAGCGCTCGCAGGTTGGTCCTGTGGTGAAATCTGCACACTCACACACACCTGCGTGGGGTAGAGAGAGAAGGAGAGACATTGAACGTTACAACTCACTAAAGAGCACACAGGACCATCATACTGAATTTCAGTAGCAGACACAGATGAATGACTCTGAGACATGTGACTGAGACTGGTGGTACTTGTGAGTGGGAAAGCAGCAACTATTCAATACACTTGAAGGTACCCAGCTACCCATCCACCTCCCTCTCTCACCTCACTCACTCACTCCACTTTCATTCTCTCTCTTTTTCACAGGCACAAGTTAGTGCGAACCTGAATGTGTACACACACACACACACACACACACACACACACACACACACACACACACACACACACACACACACACACACACACACACACACACACACACACACAGGAGGATGGATGCTGTATTGATTTTCTCCTCTGACAGATCCAGGCCACAGTGAGTAGAGTTCCCCTTACCACCAGCAGAGTGCGCTGTGTCTCTGTCTCTAGCCAGCTGTCTGCACCATTCACGTCGCTCTCCACACAGGCACAGCAGAACGAGAGAACAATAAGAGGAAACAGCCAATACTGAAACCCAGTCCTCCACCGGAGAGAGAGAGAGTGCAGAAATAACTGGTCTAAATTCACTGTAATTGCTTTGGGAAAAATAAGAGCTGGATTCAGACAGAAAGACCTTCAAGAAGTTAACTAATTCACCCCAAGTGAGAGATTACCATATGTATTATGCCCTAAAAACAGACTGTTAAATCCATATGTCTTATAGAGCCTCAGGGAAAACAACTCTGGGCTTTACGCATGTAGCTACAGCTCTTCACATATATAATAGAAAGAAATGGATTTTATGAACTTTTGACCACTCATCTAGTTTTTCTCTCTGTTTGCTGGGATAATTAGCCACGGAGTTGTAACTGTTAAATATGCTCGTTATGATTGAGAATCATAGTTTGAATAATAAACACTCTCCAAACCCAAACGTAAGTAAAAAATAACTAGGCCTACAATTCAATATAAACCTAATCAAACTTCACTTCACATATGTTGCAATTATGTGAATAGTTATGTTCACGATTCAAATCATTAAGAGTCTAAGCTGGGGATAACATATGGAATTGTTTTAAGATGGTCAAACCAAGTATCATTTAGCTACTTCATTTGGAATTTTAGGACCCCTTCAGGTATCAAACAAATATTTGGTCAAACATTGAATAACCCAGAACACTGCTAAAAATAGCCCATATTAACATATGTAACAGGGACCATAAAGTCAATAACTTTCTTGTAACAGATGACATTCATATATCTCTGAAACTCACTTCGATAAAAACTTTGATGATACAGTGGTAGCAATACATGGTTATAACATCTACTGAAAAGACGGAAATGCCAATGGAGGCGGTGTTGCTGTCTATATTCAGAACCACATTCCTGCAAAGCTTAGAGACGATCTAATGTTAAATACTGTTGACGTAATAATGTTACAAGTTCATCTGCCTCACCTAAAGCCCATTAGTGTGGGAAGCTGCTTTAGACCACCAAGTGCCAACAGTCAGTATCTGGATAATATGTGTGAAACGCTTGATAATGTATGTGATATCTCCACAGAAATATATTTTATGAGTGACTTCAATATTGACTGGCTATCATCAAGCTGCCCACTCAGGAAAAAACTTCAGACTGTAACCAGTGCCTGCACCCTGGATCAGGTTGTCAGTCAACCTACCAAGGTAGTTGCAAACAGCACAGGAATTAAATAATCAACATGTATTGATCACATCTTTACTCAAGCTGCAGATATTTGCTTTAAAGCAGTATCCAAATCCATAGGATGGAGTGATCACAATATAATAGCCATATCTAGGAGAACCAAAGTTCCAAAGGCTGGGCCTAATAATGTGTATAAGAGGTCAATTAATCAATCAAATGTACTTATAAAGCCCCTCTTACATCAGCTGTACAGAAACCCAGCCTAAAACCCCAAACAGCAAGCAATGCAGGTGTAGAAGCAAGGTGGCTTGAGGTCATACAAGAGGTCATACAAGAAGTTTTGTAGTGATTCATATGTTGATGATGTAAAGAATATTTGCTGGTCTGTGGTGTGTAATGAGGAGCAACCAGACGATGCACTTGATGAATTTATGGAACTACTTATTCCAGTTATAATAAGCACGCACCCATTAAGAAAATTACTCTAAAAATGGTTAAATCCCCTTGGATTGATGAGTAATTTTAAAATGGTCTGGTTGGAGGTATGGCAAATAAGTCTGGCAGCGCAACTGATTGGCAAACATATTGCAAATTAAGAAATCATGTGACTAAACTAAATAAAAATAAACTACACTCTGAAACAAATATAAACTCTATATAAATAATGATAGTAAAAAAGCTTTGGGACACCTAAAATGATTTTTTGGGGGAAAAAAAGCCAACTCGGCTCCTTCATTCATTGAATCAGATGGCTCGTTCATCACAAAGCCCCCTGATATTGCAAACTACTTTAATGACTTTTTCATTGTCAAGATAAGCAAACTTAAGGATGACATGCCAGCAACAAACGCTGATACTACACATCCAAGTATATCGGACCAAATTATGAAAGACAAGAATTGCACTTTTGAATTCCATAAAGTTAGTGTGGAAGAGGTAAAAAAAGTATTGTTGTCTCTCAACAATGACAAGCCACTTGCGGTCTGACAATCTGGATGGAAAGTTACTAAAGAAAATAGCAGACGATATTGCTCCTATGTGCCACATCTTCAATTTAAGCCTACTAGAGAGCGTGTGCCCTCAGGCCTGGAATAGTAAAGCCCACTTTACTGGCTCAAATAGCCGACCAATCAGCCTATTACCAACCCTTATTAAACTTCTGGAAAAACTAGTGTTTGACCAGATACAATGCTATTTCACAACAAACAAATTGACAACAGCATTTCAGCATCCTTATAGAGAAGGACACTCAACAAGCACAGCACTTACACAAATGACTGATGATTGGCTGAGACAAATTGATCATAAAATGATTGTAGGGGCTGTCTTGTTAGACTTCAGTGTAGCTTTTGACATTATCGATCATAGACTGCTGCTGGAAAAACATATGTGTTATGGCTTTCCACCCTCTGCTATAATGTGGATAAAGAGTTACTTGTCTAACAGAACACAATGACAGTGAAGTCTGTCTATAATAAAGAGATGCTCTGCCTTCTTCATAACAACACTATCAACAAGGCAGGTCCTACAGGCCATAGTTCTGTCGCACCTTGACTACTGTTCAGTCATGTGGTCAGGTGCCACAAAAAAGGACGTAGTAAAATTGCAATTGGCTCAGGAGAGGGCAGCACGGCTGGCCCTTGGATGTACACAGAGAGCTCATATTAATCATACGCATGTCAATCTCTCCTGGCTGTCAATCGCTCTACTTTTATTTATGAGAGGTATTGACATGTTGAATGCACCGAGCTGTCTGTCTGAACTACTGGCACACAGCTCGGACACCCATGCATACCCCACAAGAGGTCTCTTCACAGTCCACAAGTCCAGAACAGACTATGGGAGGCACACAGTACTACATGGAACTCTATTCCACATCAAGTAACTGACGCAAGCAGTAAAATTAGATTTAAAAAACAGTTAAAAAACACCTTATTGAACAGCGGGGACTGTGAAGCAACACAAATATTGACACACACACACGGATTTAGTACTGTTGATACAGTGGGGAGAACAAGTATTTGATACACTGCCGATTTGGCAGGTTTTCCTACTTACAAAGCATGTAGAGGTCTGTATTTTTTTAAAATCATAGGTACACTTCAACTGTGAGAGACAGAATCTAGAACAAAAAATACAGAAAATCACATTGCGTGATTTTTAAGTAATTAAATTTGCATTTTATTGCATGACATAAGTATTTGATCCCCTACCAACCAGTAGTAATTCTGGCTCTCACAGACCTGTTAGTTTTTCTTTAAGAAGCCCTCCTGTTCTCCACTCATTACCTGTATTAACTGCACGTGTTTGAACTCGGTACCTGTATAAAAGACACCTGTCCACACACTCAATCAAACAGACTCCAACCTTTCCACAATGGCCAAGACCAGAGAGCAGTGTAAGGACTGTCTTCACTGACATTTTCAACCTCTACCTGTCTGCGTCTGTCATACCAACATGTTTTAAGTAATCCACCATAGTGCATGTGCCCCAACAGATCCACAATTTGATTCCAAGATGGCGTAGCAGTAAGTCGTCCTGTCGTATCGTCTCTCTGTAAATATTGTCTCTTTTTCGTTTTAGATATTTTTCTTCGCATATCTTTAAAAACATTTTTGCTCGCTTCCAAATACTCTCCTGCAACCCGCCTCACCCAATGTAGCTACTTTTCCTAAAGTATTTATATTTACTTCGGAACCGGAACCCCTCAACTGAAGCTAGCCAGCTAACCATCTGCTATGCTAGCGGTCTTCAGCTAACCGGTCATCAGCTAACCCTTAGCTCGGAAAGCTCTCGCCAGTTCGAACAACGCAACGCTAACCAGAGCATAGCGGACCTATTTATTTTTTTTAACCCCGGATTCCCACCGCAAACGGAACATCTTTCAGCTGGATCTTCACAACTAGCTATCAAGCTAAACATCAACCCTGGTTGATTACTCCTGGCCAGCGTTTCCACCCACGTAGCTTGAAGCTAGCCCGGCCAGAGCTCCTGTGCTCATAGCATACTCCTGGGCTACAATACCCGGACCCACGACCGGTCTATCGATGTCACTGCATGAAGAGGAATAAACAGACTCACCCCATCGCGACGCCCTCCAAAGGCGAACTCTCTAGCCCTCGCTATCTCCTTGCTTGCTAATTCGGCATGCTAACTGCTAGCTTGTTTAGCCCAGGTCCGCTA